>NW_009205008.1:13682-35411 GCF_000690835.1 Fulmarus glacialis
TCCAGCCGAGAAACTCAGCGCGGGTGCTTCTGTCACGGTTTCAATCAAAACAAAATTATTGTGCGCCTTAACAAAAAAGACTTACTGGAAAACCAAGGTTAGGAAATCACCGACTCTGCCCTTATCCAGCAGTGAATAGTTCACTAGTAAAAAAAAGACACACACCGCCAGCCTTACGCAAAACGAGGGCATTGGGCTCAGTACATAAACTTGACTAAAACACCAGAAAAGAAGTATCATCACTCTGTAACCTCTTAAGTAAAGTCTGGCAGGAAGATGAAGACTCAGAAGAGCTTTAAAAAAATAAGCCCTTTCTATTAGATCTTTCCAGGGAAGGTGGAAAGCTGTTGTAAGGATTTCGGATGTACTATGGCACGAAAACATTTTTGCTTGAAAAAAAAACATGGAAATACATTTTTAAAAGTTATTATTTTGTAGTTCCCACAAATTCTCCATTACCTATCAGTTATATATTTGCTGCTGCTTATTTTCCCCCCCAAGATGTTCCTTTGTTTCTTCCTTTGACTTGGGGAGGATAGTTTTGTGGATTACTACTGTGATTAGCAGTTTTCTTTCCAAGGGAAAACTTGTGCTATTTTTTAATCCAAGAATCCACATGCCCCTTGTGGGCTGGAAAAATAAAAGCTTACAAATAATTCAATAGTGTCTTCAAATTTAGATAAGTCACTCAAAAATGAGCTAGCAATAGTGTAGGAGCTGACAAGCTGAATAGGCTCTGCTGGTCTTTCACTAATAGTCCCACGGTGAATTAGGAAAGGGGGGTCTTGCAAATCTCCCTCGGGTAGCTCCCAGAAACCCTACTTTGAGTAGCCAGAATCTCCTAAAACTGATGCTTTTCAGGACACCACAAAAGGGAACATGGAACAACATTAAAAATCACAGTTAATGTGTCCATGCAGTCACTGATCCTTAGCTCAGTTCAGACGCTAGTAAATTCTGCAGTGTAGATGAGCCCTTTGGAGAGCTTAATACGTTAAGAGAATCCATTACTTTTTGCTGATTTATTTTATAATGGCTCATTTACATGCACTAAGAAATGGTACTTTTATACTAGTAGAAAGGCACAGATTGCCTCTTTGCAGTCATACAGGTTTTCAATTTTAGACAAGATCTTTAAAAAATTGACAGTATTATGAAGTTCCAAGAAGCTTTTCAAAGTCACTTAGGTTTCTAAAATCTATTACGGTTATTTTTTCCTTCATATTCCAAAGGTCATATTGTTGGACTCATGGTACTAACGAATCCTGTTGTATATGTTGAGCAATATGAAAAATAGGGCACTAATGTTTTAAAGTCTCTAAAACATTTCTCAAATTGACTGTAAAATGTGGCATTTCTACAATACACGATTGTTTGGCAGGATATAAAAGCTTACTGGTTCTCATTTGGGTGATTTGCATAACTTGTTCATGGCATCATTTGTAAATATTATGCCCATCCCAAGCTGCCGCTGATAAAAGAATAAAATTGCTTTTGCCAAAGCACATCATACTATAGAGGAGAAAAAAACTTCCTGTCTAAAAAGAGTGAAGCTATACAAAGCGAGTTAAAATTTTATACTGCACTAATCTCAGGAAATCACTTTTGATGTCTGTTAGAGAACATAAAAGTGGAAAAAAAAATTTTCATTTCACAAAGTGGTTCTATGAGGGTTGGACAAGCCAAGGAGCAGTGGCTATTCTGGAGGAGCCGTCTGCTGTGAGCATGCTCCATACCACCACCTAGAAAGTCCCTTTGCCCGTGCAGCAGAGAAGACGGGCTGGGCTGAGAAGGGTTTTTCTGACTCCCCAGGCTCGCTGCCGATTAAGACGAAGCCAGCAATTCTGTTTCTCGCAGACAGATGACAATTCAGTTTGCTCACTGACCTGTGTTGACTCTTCGGTACTAACGAAACCAAAACACTGCTACAAATCTATTTCACCCGAAGAGACTGAATACAGAGGAAAAGCTCATTTACTTAGCAAGGCGG
This sequence comes from Fulmarus glacialis, assembly GCF_000690835.1. Taxonomy (NCBI): domain Eukaryota; kingdom Metazoa; phylum Chordata; class Aves; order Procellariiformes; family Procellariidae; genus Fulmarus; species Fulmarus glacialis. The sequence continues at coordinate 15,673 of NW_009205008.1, forward strand.
GGCAACTTCCATATAATCATTTTAGAGTGTGATTTAATATTCATGATTATCCTAGAAGGTGGCAATTTTGAATTGTGCTACAAAGTTCACTGGCCTGTGCTTGCTTAGGAAAAGTTCTTCAAGGGATGCTGTATTTCTTGTGGAAAAAGGCTGTGGTGAACATCTGGCTGTCCATCTTTGGAGGCTCTGTCACAGTCACCAAATAGATGGACGTCTGGAAAGCACATGTGTTTGTTCCCCTTCACAGTCAAGACTATGTCATTGTGGCTGCTTTCAGGGCCTCTCTGCTTCTCAAATGAAGATCTTTGTCTCTATAGTTAGAGTATTTAGGGGGAAGGACGAGTAAATAGAATGCAGAGTGTAACTACGTCTGACACTTTCTTAGAGTTGTGCTAATTTTTATTCTAGTAGTTGAACTGGCTGTTGTAAACTTTCAGGAAATATGCCAGGCACTGAGAGATGCTAATATCTCTAGATGTGAAGGTAACACTTTAACAAGGTACCATTTATACATGATCTGCGGCAGAGCTCTGAAGTTACTAGCGTGCCGCTGGGCAGGGACGGTAATATACTGCTCAGCTCCACTAAACCTGACAGCTGGCTTAACCAAAGCGTTTGTCTCCTCCACGAGGACTATAACAGAGCAAGTATCTCAAAAAGATGCTGCAGCTTCTTAAATCAGTGAAATTTAATGGCTTGATTTGGGTAGTGCTTTTCCTCCCCACCTTGCATTTTTCTACTTCTTAAACTTAGCAAACTACAAATGAATGGCTTTTTTCAATCAGACCTTAAACTAGGGGGAAGAAAAAAATTGTAAGTCAGCAGCCAAAGCAAAGGGACCCCCAGAGAAAGCGCTTGGCATTATTTCCTGTGGTGAATCTTTGTCTGCCAGGTTGAATTTGGGAAAAGAAGCAGAAAAGAAAGTTAGAATTTGCTTTCAGCATGAAAGATGGAAAAGAAAGGTTAAATGACTAATTACATCTATGAGGTATACATATTCTATTCCTTTAGTATATAGTTGCCAGTAATAACCTCAGGTATAGGAATATTTTTAAAGTACAGTGTTGGCACTTTAGTAGATATAGCAAAAGAAAAGTAGTATAGATTGTATTCTTCCCATCTCAATTGCAACAAGATTAAAACAAGATTTCAAGCCACTAAAACCACAGTGTTTTGCCAAAGTAAGATTGGAAATATTTATAGGAACATAATTCGGGATATATCTTTCTTATTTGCTACAAACCAAGATTAACTCAGGTAATGAATTTAAACTGATGAGTGGAGTTCAAAGCCACTGATTTTTGAAAGTAGATCTGACTATCTGGGCAATAAAGTTTGGAAGTATGGAAAAAAAATCTTCTTTTTAAAGATGTGTTCCTAATCAATAATGCTACATTTGAGCATAGAAGGTGCAATTAACTTTTCAACCTGGTTCTTGGAGCTCTGTATGGGTGATTTTTAGACCATATTACAAAATTTAGTTGTTCCTGCTGCAGTAACAAACAAAGCTTTTCTTTAAAAGCTGTGGAAGAGACAAGGTTTGGCTTGTGAAAGTATGAAATAAGGGAAGATAAGGATTTGTATTTTAGAGTTTGCAAATACCATTGCAATATCTGTACATTTATCCACTGTTAAGTCTGCACTACAGCAGGGCAGGAAAATGCTTTCCTCTGCACAAATATTTGAGATTTGGGAACATTTTTGCCCCAATCTGTGTTAGGAATAGCACAAATTCTTCCAAAATAGGCTGGTGTCTCCCCAGTAGCCACAACATGATTAGAACATATTTTGTGTGCGAAGAATTTGGATTCAAGTTCCTGGTCTGCTGATCTTAAAGAGGAAATTGAACCCAAGACTTTTACTTTAAATATCAGCTGCAGGTTACTCAGGAGTTGATCCAACTCTCTAGGCTTAATCAGAATTGGATCCAAGAAATTATTCTTAAAAATCTGTAGCTTCCCACAAACACTTTGCTTTGATGAGTCCACATTTTTAATGAAAAAGCAGGGTATAAAAATACTTCTTAATAACTTTTCTCTGGATTATACAAATAAATTTACTTCATGATCCCTACTTAATTACTGCTACATATGCATGTCAGCACTGGGTCCAGAAAACTCACCAAACAGAATTAAAAAAAAAAAAAAGTGAATACTTAGCATTTGGCATGTCCAGAATCTAAACTAGGTGAGGATTAAGCCAGCCAAAGAATCACTTCTGTTAAGTGATCTTGAGTAAAACCAAACAATAGAAAAGCATGGAACCAACAGTGCTACAGCATCATCTGTACCGTGCATTTCTGAACCATGAAATAGCTCAACAAGACACAAAAGGTTACTGCTAGAGCGCAGCAACAGCCGTACAGAACAGCAGTGATCCCAAACATGATTATTTTCCAAAGGACACTTTCTGTGTGCTCGAGCTAGCTCAGCAGATAGCTTCTCCTTCACAGTTTGAGCATCAGTGTTGGAATCAGTCCTTCACCAAGCTTGAGGAGGGGACGCAGCTGCCGAAAGGAATACCAACCTGAGCCTTCTCCAGTTTGGATGGCTGCAGCTTTCAGGAGAGCACTGAAACTTGTAGAGCCTCTAGAAAGAAAGTCCTAAAAGAATTAGTCACTGACAGCAAAGCCCTGAATATAGTTGCAAAGCCTGAGCTTACTGTGCTTTGATCAAAACAAAATGACATGATTGTTCATGGGGCTTGGCCAGAAATATGGCAAGATAAAACAGCTAGTAAAACCAACTGGAGCTGGTAGTGACCTGGACTGGCTGACAGCACATAGCATCTACCTAATAAACAGTCTGATGCAACAGAAATGAAGGGTCAACTATTCAATAAAAAGCAGAAAAAATCTGGAGCTGGAGCTCACAGTGGTTAGCAGATATTGCAGTGGCATACAGACATGTCCTGGAAAACAAATACATCACTCTCCACTCAGTTCCCTCCCAGCAAAAGAGTCTAAACAGGCAGCTCAGAACAGATCCAACCCCACGGACCATGTGCCCAATTTGCTCAGGGCTGCCAGCCTTATTAAGTGACCATAACATGAAAAACAAGGCTGACCAGGTGGAATGGATGATGAGAAGATCCAGCACAGAGCCACAATCCTGTTTCTGAAGAAGACCTCGAGCCATTCATAAGGAAGAGGTGTGGACCTTTTATTTCACTAAATCTCCCTCTGCAGCAAGGCTTAGGTAAAAAGGCAGCAGCTGGAAGTCAATAGATGGGACTAGCAGCAGGAGGAAGATAAACATAAATTGCACCTTCTGTAAGATAGTGTTGTACATGTGTTAATCCCCTTCCAGTATATAAATCCAGGAGCTGTTGCGATTATCATGCTGAGCAAGGAAAACCAAAAAATGTACTGGCAGAAGAGGTCCAAGATCTATTAGATGCCCCAACAAGATTTTTTTAAGGAGTCCCTCACTTTAATCTCATTTTTTCTGAACATAGGATGGGATCTGGTTATTTAAACACCACTGGTCAGAATGGAGACCTAAATTAAGGCAGGAGAAGGAAGCACTGCATCGCAGCTGATGCTCTCCCGTCTTAAATCAGCTGCAAACACTGCATTTCTGTAATGCTCATTGCTGCTCACTAACCTTTGGGTTGACTGAGGGACCAAATAAATTGGTGAGCTGTGCTGTCGATGAAAGGAGAGGGATTAATCCTTTGAGCATGCCTAGAATCTCCTGCAGGTCTGTTGTGACAGAGTGGCTGAAAGCCCTGGGAATAACACTCTGCTGAAGAACAATACAACCTGAAATTTTTTTGAAATTTCCTTCTTATCCTCAAAATAGTTTGAAACAACAAAAAAAGAAACTATAAGCATGTGAAAACCAGGCTGGAAGGTCTGGTTTCAGTAGAGCAATATTTGCTACCCTGGCAGTTATAATGCTACAAGTTATATTTTTATTATATTTGATTTTTCTGTTTTCAAAGGACTGACCACAAAATAAACCTTGACATAGCTGAAATTGGGTGGTACTAATGAAGCACCCAAGAGGACAACATGCTGTTCCTCTATGTGAGCAGCAAATGGTTGGTAATTAAATAGCTGTCAGTGGGGGGTGCCTGATGTATTTTTATTAACTTTTTGTGTATATTGCATACATGCTCCAGAGTGACCAGCTAAGGTAGGTTACACGGCATTTGAAGCTGAATTTCCTGAGGTGAAAACCTAATAACCTGACAGGGCACAATATTATGAGTGCTTCAACCTGCTCACTTTCTGATGGTGGGTGCACAATTAATTTCTGATCTGGAGCGAGCTGACTGACATTCACAGGCATTGCAGACACCTGCTTTAGAGCAGGGATTTCATTCTGTTTCTATAAAGTGCAATACACAATTCAGCTCATATCAGATAAATAAGGTCTGTAGAAAGTTTGTAGCTGCTTAGTGGTCTGAAGCTTTTTTTTTTTCCTTTGATAGCAGAAAATGAATGTACCTAGTACAAAAAGTTTTTGGTTTGGGGATTTTCTCAAGTGAGTGTGTTGTGTAGTACAAATGAGTTTCACAGATAAATACCATAATATTTGGTGCTGAAATCCAGAGCTTAGCTGAGCCCAACCTGAAGGATGCATAGTTAAGGAATGAACATTAAAAAAAAAAAAAATCTTGTATTTCAGTTTTGTTTTATTACTGCTTAGTAGAAAGCATGAAATGGTCCAAGAGAACAAAATGGGCACACACGGTTTTAAAGACTTTAAGCTGTTAAGCAACCTGATTTCAAGGGAAGATTGCAGAAGACAGACTGCCTTTTAAAGGAAAATAGCAAATACTAACACAAGAGCAAGTAAGCAGAGATTTTGATGATTTGCCAAATATCCTCAACATGAAACAGCAAATCATGTTCCATTTAAAATAACATTTTATGAGTAAGGACTTGTAATCTCTATAGGACCATGACCAGGTATATAGGTAAGGGTGACATGCCTAAGGAATCCCTTGAACACTGTGGCAACACCCATGGGCTTTATTAGAAATGCCAAAGGGAATATTCAGCATATGGTCCTTGAGACAAATGCTCTACTGATATCCTGCTCTTTCAACGAAAAAGAAAAAAAAACACAGAGCGCATTAAATTCAGGTTTTGTCAGTACTTCTCATTTATCCTGAAATAGGACAGAGTTTCCATTGGCGTGATTGTTCTAACGGGTTGAAGGGGTGGCTTTCTTCAGGTCCTCCTGCTGCTGTGGCGTCACTGGAGGGTGGCTGCTGCCTGCTGCTGTGAAAGGATTGCTCTCAAGGAGCGCAAGGGAGCGGACAGCTCTTCAGGACGTACTTTGTATGTCGTAGACAATACATCGACACTGCACTCTGCAATTTAATAATCTAATATTCAACTACCAAGCTGCCACATTTTCAACAAATCCTTGGAGAAATGTAGGAATCCTATCAGAACTGCAGCCTTATCGCTCCTTGGAAATTTTCTGACGTGCAGCAGAGCAGAGGGCATGTCTTATATTGAAAATAAGATCAGTAGTTTCCTTTGTCTGACAGCCAACTGTGGTTAATGGGATTCTAATTTAATCAGAATGCAGAATGGGGCAGATGTAACATTGATAAATTGTAACAGGGATCAACATGCAAGTGTACCGCAGGCAGGAGTTGCCGTGGAGAGTGGCAACTGCTGGAGAAACTACAAGTGTCCAAAAAGGATTTTGCATACAGCAGTGGGTCAGTCCCACAGCATAACAAATTGAAACACACCTGGATTTTAAAAACGCTCTGAATTTTCTTATGTATTGTACTCTGTCCAGCCCTACCTGAACATTCACATCATTTTCCAAAGGAGGCTGAGTTGTTTCAAAACACAAATGCGCTTATTTTCAAAGCAGACTAAGCTGCAAACACATGAAAGAGAGGAGACAAGAGCTCATCCAAAACCTTGGGTTTTGCTTCCCAGCTACAGTTTCCTCACTGAACATGAGTTACTCCCGCTTTCAAAGCTTGCTGCGTGCATCTCCTTTGATGACATCTGCCTCTGAAAGCAGCCTGAAGAGTTCAGTAAGAGTTGCTCTACACCTTCCACCATGTAATCCCTCTCCTAGAACTAATGCTTCAGGCAGACAACCAGGATAAACTGGAAGAAGATCCTTGCCACATCATTGGACCTCCTTGCCACAGGAAGTTGAAAATGCAAGTGTCTATAGAGATTCTTACTGGACAGATTAATGGAAGAAAACTCAGTCAAGGCTCTTCAAAACAGGCACGATCACTGGTTTAGGAAATATTTATGCTGCAGATGACGAAGACTGGGAGAGTATTTTGAGTAGTATCACCATATGCTTGCCCTGTCTTTGTGCTGTTCACCTGACATTTGCTACAGGCCAGAGACAGATTATTATAGTAGATGGGTCTGTTGCCTGACTTGATGCTTTATTATTTTCTGCAGTGATGGTAAATGTCCCTGTCCAGAGAACTCGGTGCTTTACAGTAAACATCTGGATCTGTTTTCTTCACAGTGATTATTAGCTGACTCAGCTGCATAAATTAACCTAGCCAAACTGCAAAGGCATGCTGAGTGCTGTGTGGGTACCTGAGAGGTTCAGTGCTGCCAGGATGTTCAGGGATGTCTAGTTGTTAGACTTTAGCAAGGCATATTTAATATATGTAAATAGGCTTTTTACAATGAGTAATGTTGCCAAATTTTCCAGATTGCTAGCACTGTCCTCCATTAAACTTGGAGGACAAATTCACAAAATACATTATTAGGGGAGGGAGCAGTAATGCTAGTGAGTAAATCTGGTGATGCTCTTAATCTTGGGAAACAGAGAACGGATATCCTTGCTTCTTAGCAAGGTCGATGTTATATATTCTCAAACTGCTAGAAATAGTCCATGGTATTGTTCTGTTTCAACAGATTTAGTCAGAATACACAAAATTAAGTAAAAAACCCAAAGAACAATATCATGTGATTCTATAATATCTATGATTCTATAAGGGCCACAAGAAAATATTCTAGACAACTAAAACTGAAACTATGTTACTTACAGGATAATGCAAGTGATCCAAGTCAAAATTAAAATTTCTCTTAAAAGAAATGTTTGAGTATTAAATATTGCAAAGAAACTTATACTTAGATCTACCATAAAAAGAAGAAAACATTAAAACTCCCACATCCCTAATGTAATTTATTCTAATCTGGCAACAAATTCTTCAACCATCTTAAACACATGCTGTGTGACTTCACAGGGCAGAGTTAAATTTCTTTAGATACTTTAGAATTATGTACCTTAGAAGCCATCCTATGTGGTCACTTCCTTTCAATTTCAAGTTGGTAAAAGATGCAAATGTAGAAGAATTTTTTCCGCAGCAGTGTAGATATTTGAATGGAAGCAGTTTCAGTTAGTAGTGTGTGAAAGAGGCAGTTCTGGAGAATTAATGCTATGAGCATTAGCCAAAACAGATTTTGGATCTTCTCTCAACACTCCATTCATCTTGCTTAATCTATTTCATGTTTTATTCATGATTTTTTGAGTTCATTTACAAAATTACAATGCTTAACTAAATTGGTATGTTGCTAACAGACCTTTCAAAAATCCTCATGAACTCTTTTCCATGGTGGTATGATGCAAAACATTATTGAAAAATAGCTATTTTATAAACCTTGGGAAAGCTATTTAATAACTGCAATAACACACTCAAATGTAGTAACACACTCTATTAATTTGATTATCACCAGATAAAGACACTTCTTGGTTGGCTGAATGTGCCAGTCATAATGCACACACTGCAAGGAACTTGGTGATTTCAGGGTATGGTGCCTGTGTGCTTTGTGACCACATTACTTCAGTATTAGAGGCTGTAACGGGACGAGTCTACTTCTGTAACTACCATCCTGTGCAATTTTTGATGATTAGCTACAACAGGACAATTTTGTAAGAGCACCAGAACTGCCTCCTTCAGTATATCTTTCACTTCAAATAAATGATTGTCAACAGATTGCCTAAAATTCAAGCTGGGCTTAAATCAGGGTAGAGGATAGCATTTCTGGTTTGAGGATCTCCCATCTTCACTTTTGTATTGGGATTCCATGCAGAAGACATGCAGTAGTCAAGTAGGTAAAGTATTGTGGGATGGCAGAGGTGGAGGATCACCAGAGTAGACCACAGTGCAAAGTGCCTACCTGAGACATACCTTGACAGGCAGTTAACTCATTACCCCTACAGAATAGGAGCCCAGAGTCCTGCCCTGTCCCCAGACAGTTGGTGAAAGACAAGGCCTTCAAGAAAGGTCATGATGATACAAGTCACTTCATGGAAAAGAACCTCAAACTGAGTGTGAATCAAAACTTCTGCCTCACAAGTCCAAAGGCTGGTCTAGTCTTATGGCTGAGGAGGTCTCCTCAGCTCCGGAAGCAGCCATATTCTTAACCCCATTGAACAAGGCATGCCAGGGGATGGGCTGGTCCCAAGGAAGGAGTTTGGCAGCATCCTCAAAACAGACAGCTGTGTCAGCACAGAGTGATGGGCTTTGTAACTACCAGTGAAGAATGAAATCTCGGTGTTCTGACAGATAGTGCCAGCTCAGTGCTCAGGAACAATCCAGATATTGGGATTTACTAGGAAGGGAACAGGTACATCCACAATCTGTCTGTGTCTTGACAACCATGAGCTGTTCTGGTCACCATCCCTCTCAGAAAGGGTTTACTAGAAGTGGAAAGAACATGAAGATGGGCAATAATCACAGTTATGGAATGGCTTCTGGTTGTTGAATGACTAAATGAACGACGACTGCTAACGCTGAGAAAGATACGACTGAAAGGGATTTCTTCACCCAGTGCACAGTGAAGCTGTGAAGCCTATTGCTGGGCTGTTGCAGAGGCTAAGTTGGATAAGAGTTCAAACACAACTAGACAAATTAATAGAAAAAAAATCACTCGGCAAATAAGCACACAGATACCATCTTTGACTCAGGAAAGCAGAGCTGCAGCTACTTGGGCACAGGGAGAGTATTTCCGATGCTTCTGCAATCCTGTAGTCTTCCCTACGGACCCTGCTGTCGGTCTCCAGTCACAACAGGTACTGGCCTGGATGGGCTCTGTTTTACCTATTCTGGCTGGTTTTATGTCCTACCTGCAGCTTTTCTGCATAAAGCTCCACGATCACATGCTAAAATATGCCTTGACTCACTTGCCTTACACCTGGGGAGTGGCAGAATAACCAACCACTAGAGAGAAAACATCCCCCCAGGCACTTCGGCTGCACATCAAAATGCAGATCACCTTCCCTGCTGACAAACTTGACAACCGAGAGTAGCGCAAGGAGGCAATCTGGTGTGCGCGCCGAGTTTCCCCAAAAGCAGCCCAGCAGTGGGAAAGACCTGCTGTACCCGATGGAGACCAACATTATAGCCCCTGACAAAGAGAAGCACGTTTGAGCCTAGGAGAGGAGAATGAGGTTCAGGAGGCTGTAGCATATGGGCTGATGTTCTGAATCTCTCCTACCAATTTGTATAGCAAACCTGCAATTTCTGTGGTAGCCATGGAAACTAAGGTACTGAAGTACAATGAAACACATGTGTGAATGCCGTTGCCACCACTGAGTGTACATCACTCAGCATTTCTCGACAGCAAGGGCAAAAAGAAGGATATCTGTGTAATCACAGTTCAGTTGCGGCCACTGAAGTCTAGATCAGGCTGAACAGATGATCAGACCACAGCAGCTCTTCTGCTCTGACCAGGGAGTGGGATGGTTGCTGGGATGCAAGGCCAGTGTCAAGGAAGACCACCTTCTCCACTCCAGAAGAAAAAACAAAGAAAGGATGGGAAGAAATGTCCCCTGGTGAGCTGTATGAAAAAGGTAGAAATCTGCCTCATTTTTGTCTCCCTTCACATTGCTAGTAATTTCGATGCCCATAAAAGTTTGCTTTCTTACGGTTTTTCAGTCAGTGAACCACAGAATTCAATGGAGTCATCTCACCTGGAGTGACAGGCAAAAAATATGTTCCTGCCAGACAATTTTGTTGTGAAAGAAATGTCTAGAAGCTGGTGAAGGACTCTCATTCAATGTACAGCATAAAGCTGTAAAGAACTGCAAGCTAGGAGGTTCATCCTGTAAAATATTAAAAAACCACCATTATTTCCCTCAGACGAGTTGTCTGTAGATAGCTAGTGTTTGTTTAACCATTGCTATTCAGGCTAGTGTTATGCTTCTGCCCAGACACATCAGGTGTGTTGGTTTTTGAGCAGGCTGTGCTGCGTAATATTTTAAAATGCATAAATCAGGTCAGAGTCTGGCCAAAGCATGCCCTCCCTTAGGATTTGAGGCAGACCAGAAAACAGAGATGTTAGCCTCTCAGGATGGTTTACACCAAGGAACTTGAGCTGTAAAAGCTGGATAAGAATTTCAACAGGGAACAAACACTGATAACCCTTCAAACAAGTTGGATTAAAGCAAAAAAGCCCCCAAACCGTATTGCTTAAATATTGAAAGAGACCATGTACAGTTAAGTGACAAAGGGGCTTTGAAATAATGCAAAGCACAAAAGATTCCTCATGATTTGCAGCCATCACTTGGCTTGCACCTATAGGAAAGCTGACATAAAAAGGTGTCTAACAGAGAGGTGATGCAGACTAAAATGCTGAGACCGGACTGTTTGAGAAGGGAGGTGAGCAGGCACCAACAGCGAGGCAGCTCGAGGGTCAGACCGGCCAAGAGCAGACAGCTGTGCTCAGCACTCCCAGCCCCACAGTCCACAGCCTTGTAGCACCTTCTCTGAAATGGAACAACTAAGATTTCTAATATTAAGAGGTTCTTAACATTCATCAGATTGATATAAGAGCTGAATGCTGGCAGGGATGCCAGTTCCTTAGCAGGGGAACCCATGCATCATAGCTGTGTCTCCTAATTAGGGACTCCTGAGTTCACATTTTTAATGGGCACAAGTGTTGTTACCTACTTAAATCCTAAAGATCAAAACATAGCACTAAGGTAGACCTGTAGAAAGAAACTGCTATGTGCTCAGTTTTCATTTTTATCTTTTAAAAGGAAAGGTCTCTGCCATCAATGCCCTCCTGTAAAATCTAAACCCCGGAGTCCTGGATGTGACATTTTTTCAAGCAGTAAGTGTCACTGCACTCTGTATCTGTTCTCTAGCCAATATGTATTTGTATATTAACTGTACCTATACCTGGGCATGAGGTGAAGACCTGTCAGAATTGGTTCCATTTCATGCTTTTTTTGTACTGTGGGCTTACTAGCTAGAGTAACTTCAGAGATGCCTTACAGGATATCAGTCTCACCAGGTGCCTGATAACTGCAGCTTAAGAGTGAAGACATTGTCTAATTTAGGATGCCAAATTTGCAAACATGACAGCTCTATGACTGGATGGCCTCTCCAACCCAGCTGCCTTAGCAAACCTAGCCAGAGGTAGCCTGGCGTGTTGGCTAGCGAAGGGACCCTGACTGGAGATTAATTTAACAGGTTTACAGAAGTGATAAATCTGGACACCCAGAGAGGAGGATGATTACATGCATGACACCGAAGTATTTCATATGGGATCTCTAAGTCGCCACAGACTCCTCCAAATGACTTTATTTCCGCCAACAGTAATATTCATAAACAATATGAATGAAACAATAGAATGAAGACAAGGTTTACATTTATAAATAGAACTGAAACGTCACTTATCTTCTAAATTCTGTTCACTTTCCTTTTGCCTTTCTTCCTCTCAACACTCATTTAGCTGAGCTTTTACATCCCCGCGTACAATAGTCACAATATTTGGCGGGGTTGAAGATTGTCCCATTTCCCCAGAAGCACATTCCCCACCAGATCCTGATTCCTGCCTGGCATTTCCAGAGACGCGTAATATTAAACAACCGCACAGAGGAGCAAGGCTTTGCCATAGGTTACAAAAAAGCGACACTTTTTTGAAATTGGATGAGCCAAAGGGACAAGGCTCTACAAGAAAAACTACAGTAAATATTCACTGGCAGTTGAGGAAGAAAAATGGGCATTTAGTTCACTGGTCTAAGCAGAGAAGCAGAGGCAAGAATCACAGGTTAATTCTGCCCTGAACTTGAAAGTCACAGAAGCAAAAGGGATCATGGATCCCCTGTTAATCTTCTGCTTTACACCTAAAACGCTGTGTGGCTGCAGCAGGAGGTATGTGCTTACTGATATCGAGGTTAGACATTTTAAGAACTACTTGGAAGAGCAATGGTGGGAGGGAATTACATGAAAACAACTTCCTAATTGCTGTTCCTTTTCTGGTTGAGGATCATGCAGTGTTCATGAGCAAATTAAAGTTAAGATTTTAGCAAATGCACAGCCCCATTGCAAGTGTCCCATAATTTCTAAACTGGAATAAATAATTTCCAGTGAATAACTCAGTTGCATTCTGCCTATGAAGCACATACAGATCACACTGTCCTCAAATTATTCCTGGTCAATTAAACTTCACAAGTTCGACTTTATAAGCTGTGAATATTTGAAATTTGAGCTGCTGCTCAGGAGTGATATTGATTCTCTTCTTTTCCTGGTTGAGTGCACAAGCTTGTCTATGAACACTTATATTTAACAACTGAAAATTCATCTTCTGTAAGTACACAGGTGTAACTGAAATTTGTTTCCTTCATAAATTTTGGCTACTAAAATTCAATTACTTAAGTTAGGTTGAATTTGATTTTATTTTTGTATTACAGAAGCACCTAGAGTCAAGTCCAGCCAAGGTTAAGGTACTGTAGGTACTACTCAAGCAGTCTGTATCTTGCAAATAAATGTCCTAGAGCTGCATAAACATTTCAGAAATGGAAATACGTTTATACCCAAAAGAAGTTGCAGACTTTTGGGGTAGCTGCATTTCTTCACACATTTTTACGGCTACTGAATAGTCACAGAAAGATTTTGCATACCTCAGGAGACTAATAAATTACAACACATGACACAACCTCTCTTCACAGAAGTCTGTTACGCAGTGTTCAATAGCAATTCAAGCCTCTGCTTAAGCAGTCTCAGCCCTCAGAAATGAGAACAATATTTTGTTATTTCAGGTAACCAGTTAGGCATTTTAATAGAAAATATGAGCTCAAATGAACTGCAGCTGCCCAAATTGGGTGTTTGTGATATTCAGTGAGTACTTTTGTAGTGAAGCTACAAAAGCGAGAAGCAGATTAACTAATGAAAATAGGAAAACAGCACATGTGGTATTAGCAGTACCTGGTTGCCGCATTAGGGGATCCCATGGGCTTGTAGCCAGCGGGTTGGACATGCAGCATCTCAGAAAAGCACGGAGCTGGTACAAGTTCAGGTGAGCAGCTCAGCAGTGATTTATTGCTTGCAGAGACCAAGACACGGCTCTTGTTACATCTCTTGGACATGCTATCTCAGCTGAAAACAGGAGGCTTGCAGTGTCCCTCCTGGATTTTCTGGAAGGAGGGTCCCCCTCTGGGGAGCAGGCACACTATTTCAGGGTACGGCTGCAGATGCAGCCAGGGGCTATGAGCACCACAGCGTGCCATGCTGTCACTCCCTTTTTACCAGGACTGTAGTGTTTCTCAGGCTGGAAATTTCTGCACTTGGAGCCAAATTCTGCAAAGGGTATGATGTACAATGGGAATGTAAGGTCTAGAACCTTGGCATGTTTTCTTTGTTATACCCTATACTTCCACTGCCCAGAGAGAAATCGTGTTTAGACTATTGCCATTCCCTGTGCCACTCCCACTCCAAACCGATCCACTTCAGCTGGCTGACGTGGTAAAGGCAGTGCTTAATTCAGCTTTAGTAAGTTTTGGCTAACCTTTTCTTCAACCCAAGCCTCCTAATTTTGAAACCTTTTCTCTAAACAAAAAACTTTAGTCTTTGTAAACTGCACCTCATTTATTCAGAATTAAGAGTTTTCGAGTTATTGAATGTCGCTGTTCCTGTCCTTCTTGGCTTTCTAGTGGCCTCAGAAATTTGTCACATGGAAAGGCTACTTAATGCAGGCTGTATATAAGCTTAAAAATGGGATTTTGACTAGGAGAAACATTGAGGTTTGGACAAAGAAATGGAGTTGGTAGTGTGTGAAGTGCTTGTATTTTAATTCTTTATTTAGATTCCTTCACTAAACGGTAAATGGAAGATGCAAACAAGTCTGAAGGTACATTAGCAAAAAAGAGATCTCTTTAAGCAATAGGGTTTTTTGCTTGTCCAAATGGCAGTTCAGGCATCATGCACTTGGTTTTGACATCAGCAAAATTTAAGAGCAATGAGACACGACTTACCAGGAAGACAAAGCAAGAAGGAATCCCAGTGATGCACACAAGATACATGATAGGGCTGCACTAACCGAACTCTACAGTTAACTGGCTTAATCTATGATTATCAAAAGAGCTAATGAACTAGTAAACTCTTCCTATCCCACAGTCTGAAACACAGAGGCCAGGGTAAAAAGTTGTGAAAGAAAGAAATAAACAGAAACCGAGTAAACCCACAATACTATTTCTCTAATCCACCTGAGCTGGGAACTACTAGGGTCTGCATCTGACATAACCAAGGCGCAGACATCATATGAGGCACAAACATCACAGCAACTTTATTTGCACTGCTCTGAGACCACACGAATCTCTGGCACAAAAGTTCTTTCTGCTTTAGGTAGAAATGGTTTGGCTTTTCCTCCCTTCTCCAGAAATTTCTTCTTATGTTTAAGTTATGTAAAGGCAACAGACTTGAAAGTACGATTAAAAGATACAGTCACTTGTTATACATATCATGCAGGAGCTAATCCAGACACATACATCCAGCTGTAACATAGCCTCGTGCTTCCTTCCACACTCCCTGACTTTAAAGCTTCCACAAATATTGCCACACAATCTTTGCGGCATTCAGCGTTTGCACCCACCAAGATCACCAGTCCTTTAAAGCACTGCAATGAGCAGACTTCTTGGCATTTCCTTCATATTTTGAGTTATAAACAGGATCGGGCAGGACTTTCTTAGGTAGAACAGTCTCAGTAATCTCAGTAATACCCCTGGCCATGAAGACACAACGAAACAGCTGGGAAGCACTTCCTGGGAGCAAACCTGGAGCCCCCCTGCTTCCAGTTGAACCCTTGCTGCTTTTATTAAACTCAGGAGAACCTCAGGCTCTGACAGACGCTGAGCTGTTCCTTTAAAATGCTTTCAAGGAGGTAACATACAGCATAAATGTTATGGTCTTTGCATTCTCTCAGAAGAAAACCTGTCTCTGCAGAGAAGTAACACACAAAAAAAAGCCACTTATACTTTACTTCTTATTTCTTACTTTCTTTTTTCTTACTTTCAACTTATATTTTATTTCTTCCCAATGTCCATGTTCTTTAGCCTGCCAAAAAATCTCTGGGCAGCATCTTTCAGTCAGATGTATATCACAGCTTCCCTGTCATGGTTTTTTGGCCTCATTTGGGTAGTGCACATGTCTGAGCCCAAGACAGTGCCTGCAGAAGGGGAATCCTGATTCAGTTCCGATGTGCTGCCTGGAGCCCCTCCTGCTTCCCAGTGCGCAGCTGATGTTGGCCTGTCCTCATACAAGCCCCGCAATTTCACTCGCATCTGTTTTGATTAAAATCACCAGATAGCCAAAACTCTTCTGCCCTTTGAAAGTTATTGCCTCCCAATAACCTAATTTTTTTCAGATTCACTCAGCCCTGCAGTTACTGCACACTCTGAAAGTCTATAAAAATCTTCCCACAAATGTGGTCTTTGTGACGTTTTTCTTTCCTCTATCCTGATATTAAAGATGCTCAACTTTTAAACATTTTCCCTCTCTGGTCTGGGAATTGTCAGGTTAACCTCCTGACTGCTTCAGTCTTATTCACTTATCTTTTAGTTTCCCACTTGAATGAGAAGCTTTTGCACATACCAATGCAAGGAATAAAGATAGGAAAAGTAGTTAAACTTGAATTTAAAAAAAATATTGTAGTACATTGCCTGCAGTGGAGCTACGATTCAAACATAGCTAGTTTTGCAAAGTTGTGTGGCAAGATGCCAGCAGCCTGCTCCAGCTTCACACATGAGTAGGAAAATGCTTTACTCAGAGATTCCCAGTTAACTTCACAGCTTGCAGGACTCTTTTCCCTCTTTAATTCAAGTACAGCTGCAATCTTCTAATCTGCACTGTAGCAGGTTGTGGTATTTGCAGTCATCAGGAATAAAATATTTCTGAGCTTTTTTCCTAATTCATAAGCAGGGTTTTTTTGCTAACGTGTGGAACAAATAAGCTGATAATATCTATTTTCTGAACACCAGCAACAGAGCTTTGGAAAAAATCTGTGCAGCAATAAGGTTGACAAAAACAGTGGCTTTGCTGTATTAATAGCTGAACTGTTCTGAAGTGTGGTAGAGATTCAGTTAAAACAAAGCATGATGTGGTATGAGCTAAGTAAAACTAATATATCTCAGAAATTGAAACTATATCATATTTTTATACAAAAAGTAATTAACTTCTGGTACCTTCATTTTCAAATCCTGAGTTTGAAATCCCAATGGGCTCAATTTTGATGTGCAGAGCAACTGCCGATAGCAAAATCACTTTAATATGTCATAGGTTGGGAACTTAAGTCAACAGATATTTTGAAGAAGCCGATCAATAAAGCTATACCAACCTTTAGACCAAGAAGAAATTATTCTAGCTGAGAGATCAACTTTCTTCCCATGACGAGTTAGCAATTTTATCTAAGTGCAACATGAAGAGACAGATTCCCTGCAACTGAAGGAAAGGGGGTTAGATTTTGTTACACTGGGATAAGTCTAAGAGGAACTCCTATCGAATTCACCAAATAAACTTTAGCCAGGGATTAATAATGAAAGAGGAGATGTAGCAGATGGTGGTGCTCGTGGAATAACGTGGTCCTATTTACATTTTCTGCCACTGAAAGGAAGCATTCAACAATATAAAAAAGAAGGCTCCTGGCAATGAATTTGGAAACTTCTTAGAATAATCTATTACTTAATACAGGAGATACAGAAGAATTATTTCCAAATTGGGATTTGACATTTACACTAGCAAGAATAATATCTCTAGTAATACTAGGGAGTTTGAAGATACAAGAGCTGTTAATATTTCCATTTCAGTACATAAACTTGTCATCAACAGGGGGTAAAGAAATCTGTTCCTCCATGGCATTGCATCACACTTAATTAAACAAATTAGGGGAAGGATACAAGGGGAAAGAGAAAGGGGGAGGGGACAGGGAATGAATTGTTCTTTTTTTCCCTGAGTCCATCCATCACTGGTTACAGTTAGCAACAAAAAATCAAATTAGTTGCACCAGTGGTTTGTTCAAACCTGACAATTTCTGTATTTCTAGTTTAAATTAGAGTAGAATCAATGGAAGTTTTACAAAGATAAGTTAAAGGCAAAGCTTACACCGCACAGCATTCAATCTGCCTGCCAAGGCAAGGTTTAGCCTTACAGGAGTCATTAAGGTTAATGCAATCTATACTGATGTGACAGTAAGATGCTCTATTTTCATTACACCACATAGAAGCTCTGATTCACTGTGGTTAGGGCTAATTGACAGTTTCCAAATCACACGGTAGTAATTGTTTACAGTTGTAGAAAGGGAGTGTATTGTTTTCACTGCTGGTTTACTTGATACATTTATCCACTTAATCCCTCTCACTTAATTCTCTTTCATAGGTGGAAATAAGAAATAATTGAATTCTAGTATCTTTTGACATTTACTTTACAGCTAAGAAACTGTTGCTTTTCGACCAGAAATTCAGGTCAGGGGAAGAGCTTGAACACGACTGCCTCTTCCTTCTGAGAACAACCACCTAGCCCAGCTCACCCAGCTCCTTGATTTAGTTTGGACAAATCAAAAGCATGTTCACTGGCTCCAGAAAGTTAGAAGATGCATTTAGAGTGCCACAAGTTTTCTTACCAACAAAAGCACAGTGCGTACTCAGCCTGCTGCACATCAGACTCATCTCTTCTACCGCCTCATCCTGTTCTTCAGATACTTGCTTTTAGCAGCCTCTATTTTGTGTGCTCTCATCATCCATTGTTCTCCTTGGAAGAAGCCTGGTACTCCGTTGCCATTGCTGAGCGTTAGAAGGCCCTGTACATACAGAAGAGCTACTTCAGGGCAGCTCTTTGTGTGAGGACAGACTGATTGATGCGGGACTTCGAGGAGGCAGTGGGTGAGTTGGGGAAAGAACCACAGTGGAGGCAGCCCCAAGTCCTGCACGGCTGAGATATGGCATGAGAAACCTTCGTGAATGAGCCCAGCTTCCACACAGGGTATGGATCTGGCATGATCAGCAGCCTCAGGGGCTTCATCCAGTCATTCCTTGCATTTGCAGTGTGGTAGCTCCAGGACCGTACTGAGGCAATGCAGCTTGAGTAGGTCTCTAAGCAAATTTCAAAAATAGCAGCTTAAAAACCATTCTCCTCAAAACCGCCATTCTGCCAAGCTCACAGAGGACATTTTATAACATAGTCCTAGTTAGAGCAGCTTTCTGTGCAGAGCGGAGAAATGCTTTCAAAGGACTGTGCCATTTGGAAAGTTTTCCCAGACAGGCACATCCTAAGGGACCAACAGAGCTGGTTATTTAAATGCCCTACTCCACAGAGGTTTTCTAATCTGATCTGGAGATCCTGCTGACAGCACTTTCTTGATGAGAGATTGCCTCATAAGGGTGGTCTGTTCCAGGGGCTTCAATAGGTATACACAGCGCATGCTTAATGAAGTTCATTTTCTGCCAGGGAAGCGCAGGGGCATGCCTTCGCCTCCAGGACAAATGATCAGATGACTACAAAAATAAAGGAAAGAAAGGAAGTGTCCATTTATACATTAATAGCCAGCAACACCTAGGTGACAGGGAAATCAGATTGTGATAGTTTGGCAAGGCTGTGGTAGGTATGTGAACATCACCAATACAGAAAGGAACTTTTAAAAAAAGATACAGGACTTATCGTCTATAGAGTCAAATTTATTTATTTAACTAGCAGAAAATCAAATTCTCTTATGAAATATAATGAATCCTGCACGAACTAAATGAAAAGCAAACATGTTATAAGCTTCCTGAGTGAACCTGAATGCTTCATGGTTTGTAAAACTGACCATATTGATATTTGATGTGATGCTGATCACAAATTCTGACTCACATTTTGATACCGAGCAGTGCTGTGATGCTTTAGGATGGATAAGCCTGTGGTTGATCATGTCTCCTAATTTGCTTAGTGCCTTTTATAAACTTTGAAATGAATTCAGGAAACATCAGCGATTGAGGAAGGCACCATGTGATGCTATACCTGCTGAATCAGGTATTTCATGCTGTAATAAATCCCACCTAGAGTCAGCTGTTTCTAAATCTAAAAACAAAGGGGTAAAATCAAGTGCATACAGTCAGGTCTGTTAGGTACTACCCTATATGTTTAGGGTGCAATATTAAGAAAATAATAAATTGTCAGATACTGGAAGTTAAAAGATGAACACAGTCATAGGGCCCAGCCACTAAATCCAGTGAGAGTTGCTGAAAGAGATGATTAGTTTGGGGGAAGGTACTAGATATCATAGGCTCAATTCTACAAAAAAGTCATCCCAGAGGGTGTTTCAGTAGCATTCATGCTGGCAGTGAAGTAGTTAAGTGAACCAGCGCTGAAGGACAAAGTTAATTCTGCTTCTAAATCTATGAGTTAAGGTGTTACCTGTTTGCACAAGAGGTCTCTGAAGCATCTGTACACACTTCCTCCAGCTATTGCTTTATAAATCCTGCAATTTTCTCTCCACGTGAGGCTGCAAACCTCTGTAATTCACTGTC
>NW_009205008.1:35442-45929 GCF_000690835.1 Fulmarus glacialis
CCTACACGTGCGAGCTCAGCAACTTCTCCTCTCTTAGAGCCAGTGATGGGGTTTGCCAGGGAAATTCAGCTCTCTTAAAGCACAGAATTGCTTCTTCCAAACACAGGCATTTTCAGAGAATCTGTTTTAAAGCAGTAATGGAGGTGGTAGTGGGTCCAAATCATTTCAGGATCCCCCAAAATGTGGCCACATTCCCACAGCTGCAGCATCTCAGCCCTAGCCAAGGCTGTCCTTTAACGCTGGGTTATTTGTCTGTTATTTTAGGACCCCTGAATCAATGAATCTTTCAGAAGGCTGTAATGTATGAAATCTGAAAAAGTGTAAAACCACTCAATTTCAGTACCCAGGACTGACAATAACTTCCTTCCTCTGACTGTGGTTCTTAGACAGTCTCTTATTTTACTCACTTAGCAAAGAGCATGGTGACTAATGCAGCCTTTGAGTCTTCCACCACACCACGTCTCTCAGCCTAATCACGTAGGACTCCCAAAAGCTTAAGGCACCAGCCACTGAAAAATATGAGAAAAACAGTTCTTTATCAGCCAAGAGACCAAGTATCTAAGGACTCCTGTCCATTGCTGCCTGCAGTTACAGAACTTGTTCTGGTCTAAGATGAAGAGTTTTCCATGGACAAGCTGCCAGCTCCCTTCTCACACATGCTGGGCGTGAGCTGAGGGCATTGCTGATGCCTTTGTTCAACAGTGTTTGACTTTACATACCAAGCTGGTTGCAGCCTACACAAACAAGACCGAATGGGCTATCCCTGGAAGTGCCACCCCAGATATGCATTTGCTGGTTTTTTTTATTTTACTATTAGCAAATTGAAAGAAGCAGAAAAATTCCTTCTCTTAGCCCTTCGCCTTTACTTGCCTGAAGGAGAGGAGGGATCCCCACTGTATACTACACAATTCAGCCCACGCGACAGACGACAGCAAAGCAGACAGGGTGCAGTGGTTTGTCTGTACATCCTCCTTCGGCCATATGACACCTCTCACTATCCTTTCTTTTGACATCTTCAGCCTGGGAGTGTCTTGAGTCTGTTACTAACATGAAGGGACTGCCGGAGCCGTTAGAGGACTGTTAGTGCTACTGAAAAACAAAATAATTTACATCAATGGTTAATGAAGAAGGCACTGAACAGATATCCCTGAAGTATTATTTCTAGACCCCACATCATAGCCTGGACTGAAAATTATGTCAGGCTTTCAGTTTAACTGAAATTCTGTTGGAGGTTTTCATGTTTGTGCAACAGCATTCTCCTGGGATTACTCAGTCTTGCATTATCATGCTGTCCTGAGCAAACAATATTGAAAGATATTTGATACTGTCAGGTTGCTTTTTTTCTATAAAGTTTTATTGTTATGTAAAGGAAGCATTTGTTTTCCCTTCCCTAACACATTTTCCTTCCTGCTCCAATTTAGTTAATTGAATGTTACCAACTTTATTTGTAGCTGGTTTTAGAATGTCAACAAAATATCTGATATCTGTCACCAAAACTCCGACTGTTCTCACAAATCATTATCAGTGACAACTTCAACTTCTCTGCCTTGCTAAGGTTCCAGGTAAAAGCTACACATTTACAGAAGCTTTTGGGGTCTTTGGTATTGTCCCACGCTAAAATACAGCCATCTGGTGGTAATTAGACGTGTCAATAATTACTGGAGCTGAGTGAACTGGGAAGATATAAACAGAGGCTTGTAAATACCTCCTCTATTTGTCACAGCAAAGTAACAGGTAGCTATAGTGGCTCCACAGAGGCACACGAGTGGCAGTACTCTCCTGTCAAGAATTAGCTGTTTAGCTCGGTTCAATGCCTGGCTGACCCGCAGGGTCTGCTGCCAGAGCTGTGCTGCGCTCTGTGGTACCCGCAGCACCTCTGCGGTGCCCAAGACCCCCATCCTTCTAACTATAATCATGGTGATACTATAATCATTGAAAAAAAAAAAAGCCTGTAAGGATGCTCTGGTACACTGAGGAGACACTGCTGTAGCTTCACAGCTTTGGAGGACTCCCCAACATGATGGATCCTCAAGGGAAGAGTTACACCAGCTGTAACACAGCTGTCTGCAAATATCGGAGCTGTATAACTGCCTGCACACAGGTGCCTGGGAGCCTCTGTACAGCACAGGGCAGCTGAGCACGACAAACTGCACTGTTGTGTGTGTGTGACACCAGCTGGCCACAGTGTCATTGTCCCAAACCTGCTGGGAGGTTGGAGGAGGTGATGATGGGTAAAGAGGTTGTGTATGGCTGCACTGCTTTCAGGGGTTAAGGTGCTCCGCTGTTCATCTAAAGCTTAGATGAACAGGACAAAGCCTGACAGCTCTGGATTTTGAGGGCATGTCTTGAGTCAGAGCCAAACAATAGAAAATGGAAAACCAGAATTCAGACTTTTCTCAGGTGTCCTCCCACCATGGAGAGGAGAGTTCCCAGCAGAGTCAATCTGAATGTCCTAGTTTCAGATGGAGGGGTAAAAACACAGGTCCAAGTTGTGATTTACTGAGGTCTGAAACACAGATTTGAGCTGAACACTCAAAACTTTATTCAAGTTTAAAAACTGAAGCCCTGGCCAGACTCTGCACCTTTCACATAGCGATTCCGCTAGTGGTTAAACAAACCTGCTGGCAAAGCAAATAGCTGCAGATTTTCATACCGTTTTGCCAGCTACTCAGTGGTTTACTGGAGCAGTCCAATGCTCAAATACAAATAAGAGAGAAACAGTTTAGGCTTTGCAGGGTTCATCATATTCTCCCCCAATGACTTTTTTCTCTCAGGCCTGAGATTTGTTAATCTTGTGTTGCTCAACGCATATGTGAGACCTGCAGCGGCTGCTATAGCTAAGCTGAGCGTTTCAGCAGCTCATCCTCCTCCCAAACCATGTAAAACTTTCCAAGCTTGAGCAATTTTCAAAATTCATTTCAGGTCTAGCTAAACACAACGTGTCACATTTTCATTTTGACACCACTAGATGCCTGGCCCTGATACACTACAAGATGAAACTGCTTTTCTGAGTAGAGTTTCACTCTGAATTTTTGCAGGTGGAGACCCAAGTATCTTTTTACACAGTGGAAACTAAATAAGTTAGAGTCTTAAGGGTAAGTCTGCTGGGTTTTACACAGCTCCAGTGTGCCTTGATGTTTAAAGCTTTCACTGTTATTATTCAGAGGAACCTGTGCTGCAAATTCCAGCTAATCCAATGCAAATGCAGAGTATATGCGTGGACCGTCTCTCATCTTTTATAAGCAAAATGTAGACTGCAGGGACTTTTATAACCTTGGGCAAAAAAGTGTGTATGAAATGCTGCAGCAAAGAGCACCCGCCATTGAAGAGGCATCATTGGCAACGTCCATGATCTGATCTGCCTCATATACAAACCAGCAATCTGAGCTGGGCATTGCAAACACTGTCTACTCATGAGAAGGAGCAAAGCTCTTTCTTGTGGGAACCCCTTTGATAAATCCTTTTTGATTCAGTCCTCTAGGAAGTGAGCACCTCTAAGACAATTTGCTTACACTGCTTTGTCAGCAAGACTCTCAGTGTGGTTATGGAAATTTCAACTTTCAATCAATAAAATAAGAGTAAGACTTACTTATCTTTGAAAAAGAAGGAACTCAAAAGCAAATCATATTGTATTCAACTAAATAAAGGTCTTCTGTTGCATCTCATATAATACCAGCAGCAACAACAAATGAGCAGAGAAATACAAGAGGTGAGGATTTTTATAATTTAAGCTATTTCTAATGCACTGATACTTTTGTGGCAACTTCTTTAACAGGCTGAGAAAAAAGATGAATAAAACTCAACATTGACAGCTGAGACACCAGTGTTAGTACAATTTGGCTGATGGGAGTTTGCAAGGATACATCATGCATCTAATGCACGGTCTATGTTCCTCCGCATGCATGTGAGGAAAGGCTTTCAGGCTTTCTCACAGCACAGCTCATCTGTGCAGCCACAAAACACCATGAGCAATGACCCAAACTGATACCACTTTTAAAGAGAAAGATGCATATACTGAAAAGACAATCAGATAATCAATGTGAAGATGACTCCTATAAGACTTCAAATCAATGATCTTTACTCTTTTCCTCTAGTCATGTTGGCCTTTATTATTTCTCCCCAGAACATGCGGTGTCCACGTAAGCTAGATACTTACCTTTGCCTGTATCTCCCTTCCCTTTCCAAAATGCAGAACACTGATTAATAATGGGCCATCCAGCCCTCTATCCATGTAAAGAACAACTTTATAGTAGCTTTAAACCTAAAATACAAGTTTTGGAAAAACCTAGAACGTTTGCACAAAATTCTGCAAAAAAACCTTCCATATATTTAGTGCCACCTCTTGAAAAGATCAGCCAAACCTGAAAATGCAGATAACTGGAGACTTCTCTCAGCCTGGAAAGCAGCAACCACACACATGGAAGGCTCAGCTTCCTGGATGGTGAGACTCACATAATCTTTGCTTGGCTTCACTGATGAGCTCCAGTCACACATCCCCGACACTTCACACAGGTCCCACTAGCGATGGTTTTTGTTTTGTTCCTGTTTCAAGGTTGGTTGAGATTTTTAAAACAAGAAAATAATGAAGAGAAAACATTCATATGCAAATACTTGCATTCATATATACATTTACATGTTTGTACAAGAGGAGTTGTTTCCTGCGTGAATTAAATATCTCCTTGTAAACAGATATTGAATATTATCATAATGGAGAAATGCTTCAAAGGAAGGCTTACAGAGTTGATCTCAGTATAAATTTATATTCAATAAATTCAATACCTAAAAGACGTTATTCTTCAGGAGGTGGTGAAAAAGAAATGCCAACTCTTTTAAATAAAACATCAGAAAACCTGCACTAAAAACATTCAGCCTAATTATTGTTAAAACCTAGCACTTTCATTTTGACCCTTCCTATCTAACTGATAAGCCTGCAGATTAATATCCACCATAAATGCAAGAGTACCATATAGGTCTGCAGGTAGATAATACTCCATATGTGCTTTTTTTCTCTTCTCTGTAGCCCTCTCTGCTTTGAACATGGTTTTTGTTATTGCTCTGTGAGCATTTTGCACCAAAGCATTGGCGTACACTTGTTCTCTGAGCTTGGTGTGGCCACGCTGATTGTATTAAAACCCTTACAATTTACAAAGTGTTTGGATTCATTTGGTCTATCCATTTTTGCTGCCCAACAAAAGAGCTGAAATGAATGAATCAATTTTTAAAACAAATAGGACTTGACAGCAGAGACACAGATTTGTGTGAATGGCAAAAGGTGCCTAATTAAGAGCTCTAGGGATGACGAGGCTTTCATTTCTCTAATGAAAAGGAGCTTTGTGAGCTTCCAAGTGTTATCCAGCTCCAGCAGAATGGATCTCTTCTCCAGGAAGAAAAAGACAATTCTTTTTTCATGCCTCCACTTAGTTACTGTTACCCATTTTGCCTTCTGTGTGAAACTTGGGTCAAAGCTTTCAGGTGACCATGGGCTTCCAAATGCTGAAACAGACACCTGGAAGGGATGTTTTCAATTTCCAGGCAGCATGGAGTGACCATTTCTAAAATCAAACTTGCTCACTGTGTCCCCTAACAGCCTGCCTAAAACACCTGGTATTTTCTCTCTGAAAAAGCAAAAGATCCCAGTTCTTTACTGTGTGTGTTCCAGTCATGATGGCAACACCACGGTTGGATATAAATAAACCTGATTAGCCGAGCACACTGGCCTCCCTATTGTCTTCCATAATAAAAACATACAGAACATAAAATAAAAGGTTAATAGGCGGGATTGCGTCAACTATTGCACTGCTATTAGGAAACCAGCTAGGAGGTGGCTCTAACCAACAACAAAGCTTGCTCTGAACACTGCCGCTCATTTGAAGTCCCCCAAGGGGAAAAGGCAGGGTGTTTCCACATTTGATTACTCCTTGTACGATTAATCTGGGCTTGCTTAATCCTCACCCACAGTGCACTACATGCATCTGCTTTAGAAGTCCATTTGAGTATTTTAGAGGGTGCTAAAACTGAAGAAAGAGCCCTTAAAGTAGCAGATTCACTTTTAATTTGGTTTTTTTTTTAATTTAAATAAAGAAACAGGCCCTTATGTAAACGGGGGAGGACTTATGGCTGGTTTGGCCTACAGTTGCAGTACTGTGCAGCAGCAATTAATGTGTTTGCGTAGGGCTTGGGGCAGGCGCCAGGAAGAAGCCAAGCTGCTGTGTTTCCATCACCTTTGCAGTACTTATAAAGACTTTTTGAAAATAGTAATAATACCAGCATCCAAACTGAGCCCGTTGTTTGCAGAATGCATTTAATCGTACTGTTCCATGAACAGCATAACCCTGGGGGCAATCTTATTTACAGACCCTGGATGAGGCTGGACTGCTTCTTAGCCCAAGAGAGTGCTTCGAAGTGCCGTCCTCAAGCTATTTATAGTCTTTTAACTGAGGTTGTTCTTTAACCCTCCCTCTATCTTCTCAATTCCTTTGCTTTAAAATGAGATTAGTCCAAAATAGCAAGACCCCTTTGTGTCCTAAATGTTCCTTGGCACACACCCAGTGAGGTGCATCTGGCACTGTTTTACTCAGGAACAGTGCTGCAGGGACCCACAGCAAAGCCTTCAGTGTGGCTGCACCCATGCTAAATCAGATGTGGCTGAGGAAACCAGGAGCAGAGTTAAAAATGCTTTTATTCCTCAGAAGAGCCATGATTTCATGACAATTTAGATCTTTAGTAACGTCTGAGTTTGAACGGCCTACAGGAAAGCACCTTGTTCTTGTGTGAAATAAATCCTTGTGAAAGAGCATCCCAAAGTGTGTGTTGTCCACCATGGCACCAAGCAGCCAGCCTCAGGCAGAATACAAATGGGGCAGAGCCTGATGCAGAATATTTATGTGTTGTGGACAGATTTGTGTGGACACATTAGTCCATGCAGGTGCGCAACACTGGGCATTTTGTCCATTGTAGCCGATAAGAAAGGTGGCTCCCACCTAACGTCACCTCCTACATCTCTATAGGCATTAGAGAGTCTGGACCGGTAAGCACAGACATCATGTTTGTGCTTTAAGTCCGCCCTTATTCATGACCTAAGAGAGAAACATCTCAGTTGTGCCTAACGTTGAGAAGAAAAGAATAAAAGCTAGTGGGAGAAAAAAGCATTCCCCCCATATTTAAGCAGCACTGCTGCTGAGGCTGCAAACCCCAGCATAGAGCCTAATGAGAATGAAATCTCTGTGAGACTCTGTGCACAATGGTGGATGCTCTGCATCCAAATAGGAGCAAAATGGCAACTTATCAGACAAAGATGCTTTCATTTGAGAGTTCAGTACATAGAAAACAGAGCATAGCTTGGTACCCACCTACTTAAAAAATATGAGAGGTAATGAACTTAAAGCATCTCGTTTTTCCTGGCAAACAAAAAGGAAAATCATTTCAATTAAACTGGCTTAAGTGAAATGTGAGGAGCTGCTGCCAGCAATCCAATTTAGGATTTTGCATTTTTTTTTTAGTTCATAACCTTTTGAACGTACCCATTCACTTAGGCTAACTTTCCAATGAGCGGGACTGTTTATTTCACTAGTAGTCTTTAAAGTTCAGTGGGGAAAGTTTATATTTCTTCCCATTTTCTCCAAGATAAAAACATCCAGATGGGTGGAAATTTTATAAAATGGAAGAGGACAGACAGATTTGCGTTCTCAACTATATGTATACATACACCACCCATTGATACCAAAAAATAAAGACAAAGGAACCTGCCTGTGATTCCATTCTTCATATTTAAGTTTTTCCTTAACTGTATGGGAATAATGACAAATCAACTATATGCCCCCAAAAATTCATAAAGATTAAGATTTGCTGTTTTGTGAGCTCAAATTGCAGCATCTGTTTTAGCTGAGGGTAAATGTAGTACAGAACTGTATTTCTAAAATACAGCCTGACAACTGATGTTCAAAACCTTCCAGAAAATAGATATTTTTGAAGATCTCAGTAAATACGTACACAGTTAGAAATTTATTAGGAAGAAATACACCAACCTGACCCTGCAACCCAGGAATACAGATATTACCATCACGTCTTGCTTCTGAAATGTAGTCTGCAAAATAAAAATTATAGCCAGATTTTCATCTATATATGTAAATACTTGTACTTTTAAGTAGTGACTTGGAATATTCGTAAAAGCCTCCAAAGTAAAAAGTTGGCAATCATATTAAATAGTATTATTATACAAACTATTTTCATGCTGTGCTCAGAACACCAAAAACTAATTTAATTTGAAATACATCTTGAAAAATTTCAAAGTGGATTGAATTTTAAAAATGAAAACTTGAAAAAGTTTGATTATGCTGAAAAGTATTATACTTGACAGCAAGTGAAGCAACAGTCCGTTGGGAAAAATTGGGAGCAGCCTCAACTTGCTCCTTTCAGGCTTTGTTATAACTATGAACCTCTACTTGTGCTATCTGGAAGGCTTGATGAGACCTGCCAGTTTTTCAAAGCTAACGTTGGTTAATTTATGGTTTCACACAGAACCGACATTTTTGCATGCTTTGGCAAACAAGTGAGTCATATTTCAGTAGTGATGACTGAATTTATGATTTCTCAGGTTGATTTAAATTGAAATCCCTGAGTTCTGTTTTGATTTTCAAAGGATTTTTTTCATTAGTAAGTCCAAAGGTTGTAAACCAACACCATTTTTCAAACCATACAAATTGGCCAGACCTTTTTTCCTGTAATTCCTGTGCATCCTACCATCACAGCAACCTCCTCTGTATGGAGTGTCCCATTCCGATTTTGCTTAAGTTACAGCAAACATGAAAACAATGGCATCAAAGGCAGGAAGAAAAGTGGGCTGAATTGAAGTAGGACAGTTAATATGAAATATGGAAGTGCCATGTGGAAGCTGGCACCAAAATAATTTGAATACGTTTGAGTATTTTAATACGAGTTTGTGTGGGTTGTTTCTCTCACAAGGGAGGAGTGGTGCGAGCAGTTGTTGCTCAGTTAAATTGTAACGCTTGGGAAGAAGCAAATACTTTGTGTAGGTTCACCAAACCAACCAACATAACTGCTCATTTCCAGTTTATAGGGTCAGGATGGCTCAGCACACCCGAGTGAGGCTGGGGGCCGGCAGCCAGGTCCAACCAAGAGTCCAGACCATCAGGAAAATTCATGGTGACAAAGAAAGGTCCAAAGTGAAGATGAGAAGTCAAACTGCACCTTGGGGACAGGTCCAGTGATGGTGACCAGAGCTGGACCCAGTCCAGTGATCCCTGGGGACAAGGCAGGTCTGAGGTGGAGCAGGGTCACCAGTCAGGGTCTGGATCAGCAGGGATCAATGGCCAGGCACGGCTGAGGTGAGCTGGGACTAGCCCTCCTACAACGTAGCTCAGGGGAGACCTTGGGTGATGCCGATAAGGGTCATTAGGCCTATTAGAGCCCTCTGGCCCTGACAGAAGACTGCCTTGGCTGCAGAGAGCATCGCAACGAGAGGCCCCTTGTGAGCAAGTCTCCTCCATGGGGTAGCCTGGAAAAAAGACCATCTTGTCCCTCTATCAAGTCAACTTCTCTTCGCAGTTATTCAAAAGGCTCAGCAGTAACTTGTGAAGCACCACAACGCCCTCTCTGTTTTTTTTCCAGCGTCACTCAGAATTCAGTTCACCAAAGACTGGTATTCTGAGAAAGACAGACAAAATGCTGGGAAACTAAATGCAGCCATATAGGCTCGTTTTATGCAGTTGCAGATCTGCTGAGTTAAATCCGTATAAACCGCAGGCACAATCTGCCAAATAACCTCGTCCTTCTCTCCCGAGGCAGCGTGCGTACAGGCGTTCCCATACGGGTTCCTCCTTCCTTTAAGAGCCATTGAAGCGTGTAATTTAAGGGAGCTGATGAGACCGTCGGCACTGCAGTCAGTAGATGGCAGTTACACCTCTGTGAAAGCCTAACCTCGAAAGAGGGCAGATGTTAGTCTATGAAAAATGAGTTGATGGAAATGAAATAATCTTAAAAATAAAAAAACAATGACTGAGCTTCCTTCTTTCAAACGCCTTTGATGTGGATGGCTTGGTTGGAATTCAGCGTCTTGGCTAACAAACGATTTGTTCCTTCTGACTTTCTGCTGCTTCTGCACCAGCACAGCCCATCTAACCCCCCACACAAAACCCCACAGCTACTGAGCTTTCCAACTTCTATTTTTATTTAGGTTGCCCAAAGAATTATATTAATTTTAGACTTTGTAAAACTTAACTTTTGAGCCTAAGGAGTTCTGGCTGCATTCTGTGAAAAACGCATGGCAAAGTCATGTGCCTCTGAAGTAACCAGAATCTTTTAAATCTGGAAAGAATGAGCTTTAAAAAAGGAAGAGAAATCCCTTAGCTCACAGGTCATATAGGCAGGGACTAGGAGGTGCTCCCAGGAAAATCCAAAAGGGCCAAAAGGAAAAATAAAAATAATGAGTGTAAAAAGAAACTCTTCAGCTTCTTCCAATATCACAGAGT
>NW_009205008.1:45946-74653 GCF_000690835.1 Fulmarus glacialis
CCAAAATTAACAGAGAAAAGGCATAGAAGTTTTTTTTATGTTAAGCAGGTTGCTTTTTCCTTGCTTCTTCCCCTATACCATCATTCACGGATTTAAGAGCACAAAAAGCACTCAAAAGAGTAATAGTTACTATTTATTCACTTCTGACTGAAGTTAAGGACTACGGCCTTGCCTCCAAGGGCAGCATTTTCTTTGATTTTATATCCACACCCATTTAAACAATCAGCTTTCCAAATAATATTTCACGAAGTTACAGGCACTGAGTAATGCTGTAATAAAATGAATTATTTTTAAACATTTGGCAGACTTTCATTTTCTTCCTGGATTGCTAGCGGAGCAATAGCGGACGTTGCTCTCACGTGTCCGTGAGAGCCACTTTCTCGAGGGGCTGTTTTAGCTCTCCGGCTCCTGCAGGTGCCAGCGGCTGCTGAGCCTGCCTGCCCCCTCTTATTCCTGACAGATAACACTTCCCCTTTGTTTACTTTCAGAGTGAAAAAATTTGTGTAATATCGTAAGTTTGGGAATAGATCATTGCGCAAATTATTCATGAGCTATGCATTATGCATAGGGTGTTGTAATGGTAAAAAAGAGTAGCTTGTACTATCATATTTGCCTTGTGCAGACATTTAATGTATACACAGCCTCATACATGGACCACTTAGAGTCTAGTTTCTTGTGTGAATAAAATACAGGCTTTCCGCAGCCTGCAGCAGGGACATGTACTGTAACGCTCACTGCCCTGCTGTAGGTGCAGCCTGTTTCAGGCTTTTTCCTTTCGGGGGTTGAGCCAGCTCAGCTCACAACAGCACCATTCCACTGCACCAGTTCAGGCGTTTGCAGTTTGGCCCCAAGCCCCGACTCCGCTGTCAGTCCACCTGCATCCCTGTGTAGCAAACGCCTTCCAAATAGTTTGCATCAATTGGAGGGAAGCGGAGGAGCTTCCTGCAGGTAATTCTGAGCAATTACTCATCTTTCCAGACCCTCCTTTAAGCTGGGCGCAGACTGGCATTCGGAGCACATTACACAGCCTCGCGTGCAGATGTAGCCATCGGGCATCCAGAGGGTCTGAACATCAAGAACCACCAGCCATATGGCTCAGGAGGGTTGCAACTTAAAATTGTCTTTCATCTGTATGCTGAGCTTTATTTCAGCATTCAGATGGAGGAACTTTTCTTAAAATGGACAGTAAAAGTGCTTTTTCTTTTGTTGTTCTTTTCCAAGTATCTTTTACCAAGCATGGTTACACACACACTGTTGTGGGTAACTAAGAGCAGCAGTTGGAATTTCCCCTTGAATACATAAAAGCAGTGATTGAGGAAGTAGCTAATCAGGATAGCAAACGGAACATATTGTCAGGGGAAACAAATCTTTCGGAAGTTTCTAAAGCAGTATTTCATGAGGCGTAGTCCTCGTTTACTCCTTGCACTTCTGCCCTCCTGGGTCAGAACATAAAGCTTCCTTCAGCTCTCTCCAAAACATTTGAGTCTTTATTAAAACCCAAACCCCCAGTCAAAGGCTTTTTCCTTTTCTCAGGAACTGTCATTTCTCGTGAAAAGCAGAAAGCACCCACAAAAGTTTGCATTTCAGTAAGAACTCCCTTTCCCAGTAGAAAAAGCAGGTTCAAGCTGAATTCAAGCAATGCATTTCCCTTGGCAGTGATCTGATATGCTATAAACCCACATTACTTGGGCTGTTTTTCTGTCAACAGGAAGAGATGAAAAAATGTTTTTCATGGACATAGTAATCTTTTTCTGGGTAGAATTTCCACTAGTACAAACCCCTTTTGAGTGCTTATCTGTTTAAAGGATGTGCAGGGCTGCCCAATACTAACAGACCCTAATCTGTTCAGCACAGTCCAATTTCTTAAATCTGAGAAAGCAATCAATTTTATGGTAAAATAAAGGAGTGTAAAAATCTGAGGTTACGACATTTCATGCCTGTTCACACTCCATTACTGGCAGACTGAAACAGTAAAAGCAAAAAACTTTCCTTGCTGATCACCAGTCCTACAAATCAGATGCAACATCTAGCTACACGAGTCCAGCAGCACCAGTCTCCAAACGCATCTTAAGAATGAAATAAACATTGTATTTTTCTCCTTTCCGTGCTAACTTTGTCTTCTGGGAACATGCAAAAGAATTTTCCAGGTCTTGTTTCTAGCAAGAGCAATGGATAAAGAGAGCAGAAAGCACCCCAAATGTAACCTCGGTTACATAGGCTTGACAATCCAAAAAGGATCTACAGGAATAATTTAACGTCTTGATCTAGTGATGAAACATTTGAATGTTGGCAATGACTAACCAACCTCATTAAAAATGGGTCATTCTTTAAGAATCGAAAGAAGCACAGTGACAGCTTCTGCCTCTGGACCAACCCAAGGCATACGGCAATCCAGTAACTGTGAGGCTCTGGGACTTCTTCCTTTGCCAGTGTGAATGCAAGCAGCTTTATTTGGCTGTTGGGATGGCTTCAGGAAACAGGCACACGGCTCCACTTTGTCTCTATAGCAGCATCTATAGCACTAAAAGTGTTTTGTTTGTACAGTGGGAGCTTATTTCTGTATCGGTAAAGCAGTCCTTGGCTAAAGTTGGTGACTTGAAACTGTGGGGCATTGCAAAGGGCTGGAAGAAAGGAAGGGGAGGGTTGTTCCAACAGAGCAGCACTGTGTGAGGCTACCAGCCTAGAAGAGCCAGGGCTTTCTGAGAATAAACACATTCACTAATTAGAATTCACAGTCCTTAGTGGCAAGAGGTAGTAAAAATTATTCACCACCTATTAACAGTGTGTATTTATACGTACACATATACACACACCTCTTAAACCCTGTGCTTTCGGCTTCACAGCCCAAGTACACATGTTGGTAATTTAGTTAAGGCATCAGTCATAGGAGACTGTCAGTCTGTTAATGCTCCGATACCAGCAACGCTGGTGTCTGATACTGGGCGGTATTGTCTCATTGTTTCTCTCACTCGTCATAGAGACAGGAAACCTTTTAGAATACTGCCTTTCATTCAGCTCTAGGTTTGCTCAACTCCTACTGCAGCAGAATATTGCCCCAACCCCAGACTCCTGCATGGTCTGGGGATACCAATACAAGCTAGGACAGAGCCATTAGCAGTACTCACCAGAATTCGTATTTCTATTGCAGGAAGGATTATGGACTACTTTTTGTACAGAAGTCAATCTAAGTACGCAATTCTGAGTAACTTGATTTTGTATTTAAATAAACTAGTGATTCCCTCTTCTCCACCATAATGTAAATAACACTTTATACATTTACTGTCTCTCTGATTGTATCTTACACTTCCCTTCAACAATGAAAATTATTCATAAGCAATAATACATTTTCCCAGTAAAAGGAGGACATTTAGATTATTTTTTCCTCCACTTTTTCAAATACCTTTACATCGTGTGACAATTACCCATTCAACTGGACTCCTGCTGCTGTAACAATTTTATTATTTTATTTCCTTGCACTTCTAAGGCTTGGAGGGAAAGAAACCCAGTGCAACGTATGGAACACCTATGAACTTAGTTCTGCCAGTCGCCAGTAAGGATAATCACACCAATACAGGCTCCTTCCCAGGGAATGCTGCATGCACAGAGCAGCACAACTTTTGGAAATGAGTTTCCTGACACTTCCCATAGAGAAGCTGTCTCCTGTCCATGGGCCATTATTGTGAATAATAATGAAATTTCAGGCCACTCAGAGCAGATCAGGCTTGGAAGAACTCTCTGTCCCCAATGTTCATGCATACCACTTATCAGTACAGTGACTGAAAATGTTCCCAGATACAGATGTCACACAGAGGCCCCAAGGAAACGTAGGGTGGCAGCTTCACCACATGGACTTCTGTGCATGCAAACATCTTACAATTGCATACGATTTTTATGCTAGAAAGCATAAAATTGACACAAAACTAGAAAGCACCGTGCTATTAGCCCCCATCCAAGTAATCGTTAGCTTCTTTAAAAAGCTCTAACACCAAGAGGCATTTTTCAGTTTTAAGTGATCACAGATTTTCATACCAATGTACATAATGTTTTAAGAAAGTCTTGTATTAGAGCATGATAATAAATAAATTGTGCTGAAAGCTCCTCTGATCACTGCATAGAAACACTTGCATGGACACAAAAAGACAGACTTGAAAGCCAAAGCTTAACTGAAAAAGCCTGTAAGAGTACATAATATAAAGATGTACCAAAATGATGTGGGAGACACCATGACACCCCAGCCTCCCAGGCAAGACAGACAAGTGGCGTTTACCTGGCAGTGGGACACTTAGTGACCTTACAAAACACGCTGCTGAGTCCTTGTGAGCCCCAAGTGACCAGCGCTCAGGGAGCTGGGTCCCATCTAACGGATGGGGCCTCGACAGCATGCGCCAAGTCTCAACAGAGTTTTCTTTCCTCTCCATCTCTTGCTGTAGCATCTCTCTGGCAGAACAGATCTGGGGGAAGAGGGGGAAAAAAGCAGGTATGCTATTAGTGTAGCTATAGAGACATTTATAAACCCAGTACAGAAAGGGGAGCTTCTTTTGAAGCCTGTTGTCTCTTGCAGTACTGCCAAGAGGGGGGAATCGGAAAGGACTGATCGTATTTGGTCTTTCACAAAGAAAAACACCTCTCCCCCCCTGGGCTGAGTGTCTTTCAAGGAAACCAAACATTTTCTACCACCAATAATGAAGCTTATGTGTAATCAGAAGGGAACAAGAGAAAAGGCTTTTCAATCTATCTACCACAGATAACCTGCACTCCTGTCACAGCCCAAACCAAGTGCTCTTCGTAGCTCAGAAACACCCCGCAAACATGCAGCAGCCGCACGCACAGAGCTGTGCTGGGGCACGGCAGAGCACAGGGTGTGCCAGGGAAGTGGGACAGGGCTGCCGGCTCAGCCGGGCATGGAGCGCTGCAGAGGGCGAGCGGCTGAGCTAAGAGCTGGAGAAGCGTGTGCCAGCTCGACGGGGTGCCTCTGTCCCAGCCTGGGCATTTATTGGCTGCCTTGGAGAATTTTCTGCCTAATTAACAAACTAGGTGGGGGGTTTCTTTGTTTTCCGGACCACCAGGTCACAGACCAAAAAAGCTTCCTTTGCTTCTCACCCTGACTCAATTCCTGCGATCGCTGCTATTCTCAGGAAAGAATCGGGCATGTTATAATCATCCTCAAAGCTTTATTTATCCCCCAGTGCTTTACCCTGAGGTAGCTGTTTTCTCTGGCTGAGTGGATGGTATGTCTACACAACATGTGAACATGTGACATGTGGTGCAAATGCCCAAGCAGCCTGGGCAACGTGGCCTGTGCACAGAGACAGGACACACGCAGGGGCTTGCAGGATGCTACAGCTTGTGCTGAGGTTAGGGTCTGCACACCGCTGCTGCAGGGGCTGGCAGGCTCCAAGCAATAGTGCAAGCACACTGGTTTTTTCCTGCATGCACATACCCTGAGACTGGTGAGCATCTTGGTTTGCAAAACTCTGTTTTGCAACTCCAGCTTATGCATGTAAAGAAACCTGCACTGGCTCTTAACACCCTGCAAACTGCTGTTAAAGCCTCTGCAACTTTCATCACAGGAGGGATTCAGTGCGTGTCACCAAACGGGCACCCGCAGCAGTGGGTCACTGAACCAGTGGTGGTGTGGGGAGTATTGGGTGCTGGC
Source organism: Fulmarus glacialis (assembly GCF_000690835.1). Classification (NCBI taxonomy): domain Eukaryota; kingdom Metazoa; phylum Chordata; class Aves; order Procellariiformes; family Procellariidae; genus Fulmarus; species Fulmarus glacialis. The sequence continues at coordinate 51,603 of NW_009205008.1, forward strand.
ATTTCCCCCTGGGGAAAGGCACAACTGTAAGAAGAAGAAAAAAAAAGCTGTTTGGAGCACTTGCACAGATCAGAGGAGAGACAGACACTGCGGGCAGCACCTTCTTGTAAAATGGCCACACTGGGGCTGCAGCTGCTTGTATCCGATGGACCAAAAGGACTACGACCAGAAAGGCACAATGGAAGAAATGCCTATGGAAGGTCACCACTTTGCTGGAAAAGCTGGGACCAGCTTCAGGTGCAGGAACTCGAGTGCAGGAGTACAGATCACCCCCTGCGGCTATTCCGCATGGGTCCTTGCATGGAGAAGCGCTACCAGCTGGCTGCCCATCCTGCCTCTGGTTGCGCTGTTGCCTGCTCCTTCAGGGACGCTGCACACCCATAAATATTGAACAAGGCAAAAGGGCCAAGGGGTTAAAACCACTTCAGCAGCAGCTGTGTTGGATAAAAGCATGGAAGATGTTCCCACTTAGATCAGAGTAAATCAGAAATACCTCCACTGACAACGAGGCAGGGAAGTCTGTCTGGGTGAACAAGGCTGGAATCAAGCTGACAACAATTAGGACTCTCTCACTATTTTTCTCCTCCGCTCCAGTTGTTTACCTCTGCCTCCCTGCCTGCTCCCTGCTTTTGACATGTCAACTAAAATGTATTTGTTCAGAGTCTCATGAATCCTTTTTTTAGAGCCTTCCTTGAAATGTTCAGATTTCAGATGGTCACAGGGTTTTGCCTTTAGATTTCAAGCTCCTCAGGGCAGAGACAATGTCAAATCAGTGTGAGGCACTGTGCATACTAATAAGGCTATAGAAACAGTAACTGTACATATAGTTAACACATCTTTTCCAATCCACATCCTTCAAGCATTTTGTAATCTACACTGCCAAGAATCAAGGGCAGAAAGAGCAGGGATGTCTTGCTCCTTCCATTAGATTTTACAGCTATCAAAGTAGTTTTTCTGGTGTGCTACAGCATATCCAACTCAAGCACGGCCATACACTGTGCTCTGCAATCAAGGATCTTTCTTCCCCTCTGCCACACATCTTAAATCACTTCAGTCACTTACAACGTGCCGCTGCCTGGAAAGAGTTAATAAGTCTCCGTAAAAAAGCTGTATTATTATAACTTCTGGCAGTGGCCCATATATACCAATCACCTCACTACAGGATTTTTGGCAGGTATTTATGCTTAATTTTCTATTTAAATGCCTATTTTATTAAGAAATCCCATGTAGTTGTTTGACATTTTGCTTTAGCATGGATGAACTCTGAACAGACACGTCCTCCTCTTTCAGTGGGTGCTGCACTCCTGGACTCAGTGCAGACACACGGACCGCAGCATCCAGCACCCAGATAGCACAGCCTCCTACTCCAAAGGATGGAGAACAGGAGGTTATCAGTGGGGCTACATGAAGTACATCCCAAAATGACTTCAGATAGACATGATGAGGAATATTTTCCTGAATGCTTCAGGATTTAGAGAGGGGCAGCCGAAGACCATGTTGTTCAGATGCCTTCCTGCCTCCCAGATGGCAGACATTGAGCAAGATCTTGTGCCGCTGAGGTGACCTTTTCTGCTCCCCAGAGTTCATCCTCCCAATTTCAAATGTTAGTACTTTAATGTCAGAATCTAACACAAGCCAACAGTTCAAAGGTGAAAAGCATTTTATAACAGAATGAAAATCGTAACAGTGTTCAGGAGGCTCAAAATGACTCATTTCCCAAGGGGAAATTATTGATACTCTCTCTCCAGCATCTCTGCTGGTGTCAGTGTCATTAAAAAGAGGGAGTGGGAAGACAGATAAACAAAGTCTTAAAAAGCAAATACATTCTAACTAGTGGTTATCACTGCACTTAATAATTAGGGTACTAATTAAGAGGGTAAGTAACACAGTAGGTATTAGCTTCTAGTAATTAGTGTTTTTTCTCTAGATAATAACAAGCTGAAAAGAAAATAAAAAGACCTGAATCCATTTCGCCATTCACCCTGTCCACAACATGAAAACCTATTACACATATTAATATTAATCATTAGCACCACAAAGCAATACTTTCAGATTTTGCAGCATCTTGTAGCTCAGCATTTCGATGTGTGTTTTTTGACATGCACAGACTCAACCTTGATGATGTCTAATGGGAATACCATTATATGCATAAGTCAACTCCTTAAACCATCCAGCCTTAACACTGGCACGACAAGGTAGCTAAGAGATGCATGCACACACAAATGATCCAGAGCTGGGCAGCATAATGCTACCATAGCAGGAAGAAAACACAGAGAAAGTCTTTTTCTGAGAGCAGGGCAAACATTTTTCAGAGCCGTGTTCTCATAGGTGGGAGACCTGGATTTAAATACCTGAAGCTAAATCAGGCAGGGAGTGAGGCTGAGTTGTCTCATATACCTGTCAAGTTGTGCTCAGGGATAATTTACCCCATGATTTACAGTCCTTTCATCTGTGACACAGGGTTTTCCTGCCTTCCCCCTCAAACCACGGCCCTGCAAATGTTATAAGAAGTGGAGAGCAGTGCCCTGTGTCAAGGCAGGAGGAGGGGGGTGATTTCCTTGCCAGACCCAGCACAGGCCGACCTGCCCCTGCCTTGTGGTGTGCTGTTTATGCACTTACAGCCTCAATGGTGGTCAGATAGCAAAAACTGATCAGAAGTGATGTTTCTTGGATACCCTTTAAAGCTGCGACGGGCAGGCCCATAAGCAGTGGTATCCAGTCAGTGCATCTATGCCAGCCTTTTGGTTGTTATCAGGAGGGAGCAAACCTCCCCATCACCCTCCACTTATTGTGCTTCAGTTCACAATGCAGAGCAGTGCTGGAGTGTGACAGCTGCATCCCCTCGGGTTAAGCTAAACCAGAAATTGCACGTGACCTGTGCACCTCATATGCTGGCCCTCGGGACCTCACCAGAGCTCGTGGGAAGCTGCCCCATAGGAACACGCATGGTGTGGACGTGGGTCCCCAGCACCTGTGGTCTCACCTCCACATCCATGGCACCACAGCGCTCGCTGATGGAGACACAGCCAGTGATACAATTGCTCAAAAAGGATCTCAACTTGGGAAAGAAATGAGCCATATGGCTGTTTTTGACTACTTATGCAGAAAAGATGATGCTTGAATTATGTGAATTGGGTTAAAAGTAACTAAACAATAAAGAATTTGAAAATTCTTGCATTTCTGCTTTTATGGAGAAAAATTATCAGATGACTATTTGCTTGTACATGTTGCTTTCCTTTTGCTGATTTCAGGGGGTTTATTAAAATGATGAAAATACTTAACGCTGAGCTGCATTCTGTGTGTTCACTTTTAAAATAAATCTTTGTGTGGGTGTAATTTAGGCTGTGGGTAGATTAATACTTTCAGATTTGTCCATGGATAAGAATATCCATGCAGCTATATTAGTTACAACAAATCAATAATGTAAAATGTAATATCTTGCTAAAGCACCTTTTTTTCCTAAAAGATACATCAAATTACTGTGTCACTGGACACAATGTAAAGGTGTTAGATACCACTGAAATAGAGTACTATCTGGAGTAAAAGCCAACAGCCACTCTAGCTAGCAAAGTTACAGAACTGTAATGAAAGACAATGAAGAAAATGTTACATCTTACGTTGCTTTTAGACTTACCTCATATATATCTTCTCACACACTGCTAGAAAGCACAGGAATGGTTCTCACACTGCTATTGTCTTGAGTGAGCTGGACTTTCCTTGACTTTTAGAAAAAAAACACTTGAAACAATGAAATCGAGAGTTATTATCTGCTAAAGCTGCATTCCTATACTCTCATACATTTCAGGACCGTTTTATGAGCAGAGACACACACGTGCATATGCATTGGTCCCACTGGGGAAACAGGGTTATTTTAAAAAACCCACATAACTAAGAGCAAATATGAGCTTCTTAGAATTTTTTTTTAATTTGTAATATTTAAAATGCATCAGTTGCTAAATTTAAAATTGTTGGTAAGTAAAGAGTAGGTAGTATTATAGAGAGCCACTCTTCATAAAATTCTAATTATCCCTTTCCCATTTGTTGTGACGTGCCTTCGCGCAGATTATGGGTTTGGACTGATGCCCAGTCTTCTACTTCGAAAATGCAAAGTAAGCACGAGAGGTTTGTATAACCTCCAATTGGTTTTCTGTGCATGGTTAGGACATTTTGTGAAGCTGCTGCAAGTGAAGGTAGCTCAGGTTGCCTCACCTGCTTCTTCTCATCCTTTCCTCACCCCCGGAGCAATCAGTATTTCTCCCCATTGTACGCTCTGCAAAGTGGAACCCCTCCAAGACCCTTGTTGATGGGCCAGCGATGATCCCTACAGAAACACACTTTAAAATCATTCACAAAAGGCATTTCTCTCAAGATACAGTCCATCAGCCTCCCTGGCAGGATCCCCTCACTGAGCCTGATGGTTGTTGGGTCAATGCAGCATTGTTCAGTCGCTCTCTTGCCCTCTCATGGGAGCAGTTCCCATTGATGTTCCCATCTGTGCTCTGGGATGTTGGAGAGTGAAAACAAAACACTGCTCTCAAGTCTTCCAAGTTTCAATTGGGAAGCAAGGAAGAGGAAAGCACCAGTGGGTTTGGGTGCATCCAAGTCACCAATGTTTCTTTCAAATTAGCATGGATTTTTTGTGTCCCAGTTTTTTGTGTCTGAATGCACAGGGTAAAAGACTTCCAAGTATGTACAGACAACCTCCCCTCAACCCTGAGAGCCAAGGAAGCCCAACTCACAGGACATGGTGGGCGCAGTGCGCTGACCATCTCCATGGCTCAATGACTGGCGCAGTGTGATCAGCAGTAAGGATATATGTGGCAATAACTGCTATATCAGCTCTAACATACTGTATTGTGTATTTAACCTCAAGGCTATTACCATTATCCAGCTTAGCCAAATGAATGTAGTAGAAAAACATTTACAGTTGCCAGAGGATTAATCTTCTGAATGATGCATGGATTTTAGAGAAAATGCCTTTGATTTATATAATGCTATACTAGGGGATATAATTTCAATTACTAATTGCTAATTTTGATTTAGTATGTTACACACTGGATATAGCAGGTTTATTATGGTTACATTATCTAATTTATTATGATATATATTTACTGTAATGGGAATATATATTAATCAATAGATATGCTTATTAACTAGCGACTATTCACTACACTGCAACACTGGAATAACACAATCAAGCCAGTAACAGACACAGAGTATTGTCAGATGCTGCGAATGATATATCTAATTCTGAATTTTACGCTGGAACAAATACAAAAAAATAGGCAATGATCACCAGGTTCAGAAATGAATATAACTGTTTTAACAGGCAGCATTTCAGATGTAGTAGCTAAGCTACTTGCCCAGAGAGTCCAATTCTTCTCCAAGTGGATGATTTATATATTTTAATATGAAACGTATCACTCACCAAACAGTTTCTTTCAGTGTGTGATATATGCAGTCCACCTGTCAAGTACATTTTGATACTGTAATATATCCCATTGCCTTACTTCTTTCAGGGGAGTCTGTTTCTAATTCTTTACATGCTTCCTGTGTCAGAACGGTATCAATAGCATCTTTCATGAAGTTAGTCTCATGATGGCTACACAAAAGCTTTGCTTAATGCTTTGCATAGAGGATTGTAAGCAGCTGAGTTGCCCTGGAGAAATCAGGACCTGGTAATGCTTCCTTTCCTGCTCTGCTCTTGGGCATGCCCCATGCTGCTGCCTGGCAGCACGGGAAGCTGCTAAAGAAATAAAAAGCTTTATCCAAAAAGACTTCATGAAGTTAGTCTCATGATGGCTACACAAAAGCTTTGCTTAATGCTTTGCATAGAGGATTGTAAGCAGCTGAGTTGCCCTGGAGAAATCAGGACCTGGTAATGCTTCCTTTCCTGCTCTGCTCTTGGGCATGCCCCATGCTGCTGCCTGGCAGCACGGGAAGCTGCTAAAGAAATAAAAAGCTTTATCCAAAAAGACACTCTCTGTAAGACTGAAGCCAGAGGGACAGAACCTCTGACCCCTCACAAGCCCTTAGGAAGGCTGCTTGTGAGCTTGTTCCACTGTTACGCTTACAAAAACATGTACCAAGTTAAGGTGGAAATAAAGGCTCTGGCTCTTTGGTTTGAAAGAATACCTGCACAGCTTTCTACAAGTCTCTGTCTATCTTTTCAAAGCTTAGTTTCAGTGGCAGTCTACTGCCTTGATGGACAGTGCTCCTATGCCGAGCAAATAAAAATGGAGAGCTGGGAAAGGCCTTGCGAAATCTTCTAAGGACCCCTCGGTGCAGAGGCAAGACAAGTATCCCCAGACGCTCCCTCTTTCTTCCAGCCTGTGAATTATTTTACACATATAAGTCAAAAGAGCAGGGCATTCCCAGCCATCAGATGGAAGGAAACCAGCACTGTGACAGTCACCGACAACTCCAGTCACACCAGTAAGTGAAGGGTCATCCCCTTTTGCCCTTCTTCCTTTCGTGACCTTCTTCCAGAGCTGCATTCCTCAGGCTGTTTTCTGCTCAGGACCATCCGCACGTCCGCCCACTGGAGCTGCAGCCCTCAGCGGATCTCCAGCATCTGCAGTTCCCCAGATGAAGACAGCCACTTTCCTTGGTCTGTAAGGACTCAAACAATGCCTGTAGTGAGGGGCCCAAAACTGAACACAGTATTCGAGGTGCAGCCTCACCAGTGCCGAGTACAGGGGCACGATCACCTCCCTACTCCTGCTGGCCACACTTTCTGATGCATACGCAGGTTGTGAATATTTTGGAGAACCAGTTAAACAAACAGGTTTTGGAATCGTGGGGCATTGTTTGATTACCAAAACCAAACTCCTCAACTCCTCTTCCCAAGGCAGATCTAGAGAACACAAAACGTATTAACCAACAGGATTTTGAGGGCCAAGCGCACCAGAAAAGCCGCTGTTTGCAGAATAAGCAAAAGCGCTACTTAGCATATGAAGAGCATATGCAGCAGAGGAAAACAGAGGCTAGTTCCAGCAATGAAAAAAAAACAGCTCCAGAGTGTCGATTTGAAAACCATATGCAGGTTTCTAAGTAACCAGCCCGATTTTTCTGATGTGTTGAGGGCTGACTAGTTCCCAGTGAAATCAATAGGAGATGTCGATTGCTTGGTACTTTTGAAAATCAGGCCAACTCTTCAGAAGCGTAAGTAGGGGCCTGAAATGCCTGATTATGCCCCATTTGAAGTCTGAGCCTCGATGCACAGCAATGTGCCTGCTGTTCGGAAACATGTCTCACAACATGCGCATCCTCTGCGAGGATGAAAGAGGAACCCTCCCTGCGACAATCAGATTGGGGCCAGAAACCTCTATTCCCTCCCCCCCTTTTAAAATTGAATATACTAGCTTCAATTATGAAACAGGGAAAACCCTTTTATAGATGCTGCAGCACATTATCAAATGCTGTATGTTATATAATGCAGAGATAAAGTAATGGAAACTTAAATTTGCAGGAAAATAAAAGCCAGGATGTGCATATAACTGTGACCTGTCCTAATCTACTCACAGGCAGAAAGTAAGCCAAGAGGTGAGGACAGGGTGAGGCAATCAGAAAGTTAAATCCAAGCCTTACAGAATATATTTCCTAATTAAAAAATCCTCCAAATATTTGCTCTGAAGCTTTATTTTTCTAGTGCTGGCTACTGGCGTGCTTCAATAAGCAGTTTGTCTGGGTTTGGGGCAGGTCGTGTGCTCAGCCGTTGTTTCCTTTATTACCATTTGGTGCCTAACAGCTGCATTGGAAAACACATCGCGTCCTTCTGTGAGCACCTTCCCACCTGATGCATGCTCTGGCATCTGTAAGTAGTGATTTACTGTTGAATCACGCAACAAAACTGACTATATCCTTTATAAATTCATAAATCCCGAGTAGGACGGTTTTCCTATTATGGCTGCAGTATTGTTTCAGCGGTGTAACCCGCATTGCTGAAGGAGAGACAATAAATCGTGAGGCTGTGAAATCCATTGTGTTTATATATGAGGCTGCTTTTGGTCTCCATTTCCTAGTCACAAATAAACTGAGATCTTTTGAGTTTGCCACAGGGATATTTATAGATTGCAAATGGTGACACATTAAATCAATTGGCTTCTATATTTTCTCCAGGATATTTTATTGTTTCCTGCAAGTCAGTGAATATTTTCCCCATCCTACAGACTCTTTTCCATGTGGAGAAAGTCTGGATGAGCTTAGGCTTTCTTCACAGTCTTCCTTTATACTTATGAGGCTGTGATTTATACATGTACACCCATGCCCTTCTTGCAGCAGACAGAAGCAGCATGAGAAACTGTATTTGTTATATGGCTTTTTTGTCACTTTTTTGTCTTTTACCTACTAATGCCTCTCCTTGAAGTTATTTATATAACATTCACAGAAATTCCTATTATAGCATTTATAATAATGATTATTCAAAGTATTTTTTGAGAGTTTTTGGCAGTACCATTGTATCTAGGATGTGGTCCTGGCCCAGGACTAGAGGTGTTAGAAACGGTCTCATCCCAAAATAAGGATTTTCTGAGATCTAATCACCATAGTGATAAAGCAATACACAGGAGCTGCAGCCAGATGGTCATATACTCTCCTCTGGTCCCCAAAAGTTAAATATCAATAGTTTTAGAGGACCACAGTAGGGAACATCTCCCACTATAAAAATCACTCAAAAACTTAGGAAGAAAATTAAACCCATGAAACTTACCTGAGCTGTGTGCCAGCTGAGTGAGGGAACAAAACAAAAAAACGATTTGTTTTTTAAACAAATCAACAATTGTGCTGGGGAATGGAGTCATTCCGTAAATTTAAAATCAAACAAAGAAGATAGAAAACAACATAGAGGGTATCAGTAGCTAACTTGATGGGAACAACACCAAAACAAATTATTATCTTTTCTTCTTTTATCTCCTGTCAATTGTGTCTTTAAGTAGTGGCCATTCAAAAGTCAGGATCTATCTGTACACTGTATATACTTTGGGATACCGATATAATTGTCAGGTGGTGTGCATGGACTGGTCTGTGGTGCTGTGGGACCTATTCAGGTTCCTAAAGAACAAAAAAACCCAACTTTTGTTTCTTTATTTTCTTCCCTGGTGTGGCGGTGCTACCAAAAGCGTATATCAGGATTTTCTCCAAGTTTTGCAGCAATCCTGTCCACAGCAGCTATATCAACAAGACTAATTCACCAGGTGCCGATGAAAAGCTTAAGTGCTTGGAAAGTGGTGGTTCTTTTTTTGCCCTTTTATTCACATGCTCAAAACAATAAAGCAATAAAGATTCAGGATTTTTATTTTGTTCTGTTAAAGTACATGCATTTATGCTAAAAGACTTGAAACAAATTCTGCTTACTGCTGAAATAGCTTTATGTTCAAATTAGCAAAATATGAGAAATGTATTACTGTAGCATATCCTTCTGCTTTGACTTATTTACTACTTTTCTGCAGTACTAAGTAAGCCTTACAAATAATTCTGTAACTCTCTGCAATCATACTTCTATACGCAAATTTTGGTGTTTAGATCTTGCCTTTTCTGTATATAGGCTTGAGCAGGATGTCTGAAGAATATCTAGAGCTGCAACACAGACATATCTGTTAAAAAAGAAGGCAAAAAGCTCTATAATTTCTTCTGCATCTGTCAAAACCAGAGCTCCACATTACACAGAACACCAGTGACAGGAGCAGGAGAAGAAATATAAAGTGCAGTTCTGTGCTCGGGTTAAGTGAGAAGCGATTAACATGTTTTCCCAGTCCGATTTTGAAGTTTGAAGCTCTAGTAATCTTCTGGTATTTGATTAATCCTTTTATTTCTAGAGCAATGTAAAGATCAGAATTTAGACAGGACTACAAATGATGCAAGATTAGCAGGCCTCTAACTCATCATATAAAGGACAAGCTGTTAACACGGTATAAATAGGTCTAGCAACGCAGGAAGCTAAGAAAGCCTGAAGATACTGAACAAGGACCAGCAACATCCATCCAGGCTCCAGCAGTCATCGTGCCATGGCAACGGGGTGCAGAGGGCTCCCTTTACCCAGCCAGAAGTTCCCAGCTCTGCACTGGGAGCAGAGCACCGTGCCAGGAGGTGGAATAAAACTCTTCCCCATTGCAGGTGGTAAGACCAAGGCTGCAGCATGGGACTGGGGCTCATGGTGATGCTGCCTCTGACAGTGCAGAGCACCAGGGGCACAGCTCACAGACCCCAGCCACAAACACCTTCACTCTTTAGAGACTAAAACCTATTTTGGTTATTAAAAGCCAGCACAGTTCACCAACAGAACACCCTGAAAGATGCTCAGGAATGAATAACATCAGGAAAGTGTCCTCTTATTGCAACCTAACAATGCAGATTTAGACACCTCCCTGTCTGAGGACTCACCAGCCCCATCATTCCCACACCCTAGTGCTCTGCTGACCTTCCAGCAGTTCCTACGGCAAGAAGCTGGAATAGATGTTGCAAACTAAAATGATCAGAAACTGATTTGGGCTTAAATATAAAACGCAAACATTTCTCCTACCTCTAAAAAAAAAAAAAAAAAAATCTGCTGCTGTTAATCTTCTTCCCAGAGAGCAGGGCTTTGCACATCTTACCCCTAATTCAATAAAGTTCTCACTAAAATTTTAACTGTTACAAAAGATCTTTGAGTCCTTACTCTGTTTTATCATCATCCATTCCAAACATACATATCTCTTGGTAGCATGTTGTAAGCTCAGCGAAAGATGAGCAGAGAGCAGTGGTAAAGCTGTTGCTGTAAGCATGATATAGTTCCTTAACACAGAAGAAACTGGAGGGTCCTAAATAGCTCTGTGTCCTATTTCAGAAGCACATAAATCCAACGGTCCCTGCCTGCCCCCTGCACATCACAACACTGGGTATTTAGGTTTCAGGGAAGCAAGGTGTGTTGAAGTAATTGAAGAATGAGAATGAATAGCACATTCAGTTTCTCTCCGAAATAGCTGCAAGTTACTTGTAAGAAAAGACATGATGTTTCTGTGGTTGTCCACACAAAAACTTTGCTTTAGTTTTAACTAAATTAATGGAAACAATTTAATCAGTGCGAAGGCCAAGCTGGGCTGCCGTTCTAAAGGTTTATCTTTTGCTGAAGTCATCTTTCTGCCTGCTGACATATCAAACAGGGCAACAGTGTCAGCAGAGGATGTCCTGGAGGAGGCAAAAGAGAATTGCCAGAGAAGACAGCATGGGAAGAGAGAAGAGAGCATCACGAAGGTTAACAGATGGTAGGAGAGAAGGTGGGTAGCGGGAAAAAGCCTTAAAAATTCTAAGAATACACAAAGCAGCAGATAAACATACAGGGGAAATAAGAAGGGGCAGCAGGAAAAAAGAGGAAATAGAATAAAGTCGAAACAGTGGGTTGATTTACCAGGTGGTGTTCTATGCTGTAGACAATACAGTTGTGCTGTAGAGTAGTTTAGCCTAGGACATAAAACACAGTGGAAGTCGCAGAAATCACTATTGTTCAGAGGTTGATTGGTTTCAAGTATCCAGCAAGAAGCCAGGAATATCTGGACACATTTTTTGAAATACCAATGGCCTCTAGGAGAGTTGGAAAGTTAGCACTAGCACAATAATAATTCAAACAGATTGAATCTCTCTTGCCTATTTCCAGTGAGCTCCCAGACAACATGCATGCAAAGCGTGCAGCACAGCAGAAATCCCATCTACACTGAAGCAGATACAGACATTTACATGGGAAGTTTTAACTTCAATCAGTTGGTGCATTTTACAAAAACAAACCAAAAAGTAAACCAACAAAAATTAAAATGTGTCCAGTGTGCTGCAAGAACAAACTCAGTACCTCCTTCAGGTTTGGATGCACATCTGCCTGTTGGGAGGCTCAGTCCTTCCTCCTGAACATGTTCTGACTCCCAGGATTGCCTCCCATCCACTGCCTGTTGCAACCACCTTCTCTCCTGCATGGCCCAGCACTCCCAGTTGGCATCAGAAGTGTCTGTGTATAAGCACAGGAATGAAAGCTGTCCCTTCAGCTTCCTGCTTCTCTCCTAAGTGCACACAGAAGTGGAAGGGGGGGACCTTTGCTGCAAGCAGCAGGGGCTCAGCACCTCTGCTTCTCCTTTATCCTTTGCCTTTCCATCTCTCAGGGGATTTCCAGCTGCAGCAGACACAGACAGTAAATTCTAGGCCCAAAAAGAGGCAAAGTGAATGCAGTTTGAATTTTGGACTGGCTTTTTAGCCATGTCCTTCCCAGAGATAGTGCAGGCACCTTCAGGTCTTCTTCTAATTGCAGACCTAAAAGCCCTAATCTCACCTCCCGATAGTCAAAGTGAAATTAGCTACTCTGTAAAGCTCCAAAATGCAGCAACTAGACTGAACTCACTTTCAAAGCCTCTGCTAGCAACTGATCTCTGCAGGAAAAGTACTTGTATTTCACTCCAATTTTCAGGTATTTGTAGAGTACAACAATAGGAGGCGAAAGACACAGGTGCTTTGTACCAAAAATACTTTGCACATGCGCTATTGTGTTCAGCTCACACAGAAATTCCATGTTTAGATAAAGATGTTTTGATAAAGGGGCAAAAGGATCTGTTGCAGGTACAGAAACAAACTGCTGAAAACCCAGGGAGATGATAGAGCCGAGTCTCCTGAGCTGTAGTGCTGTGCTTGAAGCACAACCTCTTTGCTAAACGGATCGGGGAAAGGTTGCTTTCCTTACACCACCTCGAAGCAGCTGATTTGAACACCACTGTATCTTTTCATACGGACAAGAAATTAGGTCAAAACTTTCTAGGAAATTTCTGCCGCCTATTTTAGAACACAGTTCAAAAGATCAAAGGAGAGAAATTCTATAGAAACCCGTATGCAATCTCATGTGGAAATGAAACATTAACAGGAAGAAATCTTGTGACTGAATACTGCTGAGCTGACATCCAGGGGCTTATCTTTTTAAAAACCTCAGTACAGCTCTGCAGCAACAGAATGCAAGGCAAAGAAAGCAAGTAAACTTAAAAAACCCCTTCCATCGGCGCCCACCCCAAGGACAGAAACACCATTCATTTTGTTAACGTTATGGCATCGTTTCTCCCCGCTCCCATCTCCACCAGCAACTTGGCTGCAAAGAGCCACATTAGCCTTTTACCAACAGTAACAAATCTTACCCGAGCAGTGGAGTTTTTATCAGTAGTTAGAGCTCCTCGCTCATGTTCAGTATTAAAGTGTTCTTTCTTCTAAAGCACTATTTTGATTAGATGATCTCTTCCCTGAGAAAGAAAAAAACACTTAGGGCCAGATTTTTAAAAAGCTATTAGGCTCCTGCTTAATTTAAATGCATAACAGCAGGCAACTCAGCCTAATTCTCTACTTGAGCACAGAGTCTCCTGATTTATACACACAAGTAGAATAGCTTTTGTGGATGCATATTTTGCCTCTTGTTTTATCCTCCTCGTGTTTTAATAACTTACCTTTACTTATGATTTTCTTAATTCAGACTTAAATTACACAAATAACCATTTAGCACACAGACTGCATTGACCAATTTCCTCTGTTGCTATGAAAATAGAGTTCTTTGGACTCCTTTTATTCCAAGTCATCTTGTGGTGCAGGAGTTTTGGACCAGTCCTACATTTGAGAGAGAAACCTGGGTCTTGTTGCAAGTCACGGGGGGGAAAAGAGCAGAGGGTTTAACTCCACACATCATTACCTCCTCCCAAACAGCCAGAGGGAACACTGAATCTCACAGTAAGACAACTTCTATCGCTGATATATCTTCTTGCAATTTCCACGCTGATCTCTCCATAGATTCCTTTGATTTATGAGGTCATTTGTCTGTTGACAATTGATTGAATTAACTACTCTAGAAGAGCATTTCTGTCCCAGAGCAGGGAAGGTTTTTTAACCCTTTTTTGCTAACTGTAGTTAAAACCAAGTGATTGGACATGCAGCTCATCTCTATATGATGGTTACACTTCAAAACATTCCACAGACGTACAACTTTCTTTAAAAGATTCAAAAGAGACAAAGATATCCTTGATCAGGAGAATAGTGCCTTTTTGCACAGAAGAGAGTAGCAGGTTGCAGGATGTAATATTAGATAATATTTCCTAAGCATATAATTACTGCTGATTGTAATTTATACTGGAATACAGCTCAGCTAGCATCAGTTTCCAAAACATTTCCACCTGATCATACAACTCTTCCTAAAAGGACACCAGAAAATTAAGCTCCTACTGAGAATGAGATTGCCACCTGAGGATAGCGTAAACATACAAAATAACATGGATCGGACACTAATTCTGCAGCCTTAGTGGTGCACAGACCCCAAGCCACAGATAAAAACTCTAATAGACTGAGTAGAGACAATTCCTAATTCTGTGGGCAAGTAGGGACTGAGCATCGCAGAAATGCCAAAGGGGATGTCCTAACGCTGACGGACTTGCATTCAACTTTGTGTGGATTGCTTCATAGATTTACAACCCTAGCTAGGTGATGGGGAACAGGACCCAAAAGAAATGGTTATAGAGGAGAGAGTAGGAAAGATGAACTTTTCACTTGCACAGCTACAGTTGACCACAAAACAACACCAGTGTTGTTTAGGCAACCATTGACTACGCAACCAAGGCTAAGGATTACATTTAGTCTTCCTAGAAGGACGTTGCTCAGTTAAGTGCCTTCACTTACCATATTTTCAGTAATGCATGGATTGGATAATAACAGAAAAGGTCAGCCCAGAGCAGCTTTATCCGGTAATGATCCTTGTTCATACCGGGGTCCCCACCAGGGGGGAACAAGACCTCTACTTCCTTGAAACTCAGCAACTTACCCTTGAACAAGACTTGTCCTTGCAGGTTGGGTTCTTAATTGCCATGTTATTACTGTTTCTTAATGCCCTTGAACTTACCAGAATTTCAACACTCGCATTCTTTTCTTTCATCTATTTCTGTAAAATTATGCTAAGTTTTTCTTTCATGCAATATTATATTACCTCTTTTGAGATGTTGGTTGTACTCCATCATTAGTGTTCTCAGTGCAGTTTTTTCTTTAGAAACAGTTCTTTGGACTATCTTGTTTTTTCTGGCATTGATTCCCTGATTTTTTTTTTTTTTTTTTTTTTTTTTTTTTTTTTTTTCACCGCACCCTTTTACATTTTTTTTTTTTTTTTTTTTTTTTTTTTTTTTTTTTTTTTTTTTTTTTTTTTTTTTTTTTTTTTTTTTTTTTTTTTTTTTTTTTTTTTTTTTTTTTTTTTTTTTTTTTTTTTTTTTTTTTTTTTTTTTTTTTTTTTTTTTTTTTTTTTTTTTTTTTTTTTTTTTTTTTTTTTTTTTTTTTTTTTTTTTTTTTTTTTTTTTTTTTTTTTTTTTTTTTTTTTTTTTTTTTTTTTTTTTTTTTTTTTTTTTTTTTTTTTTTTTTTTTTTTTTTTTTTTTTTTTTTTTTTTTTTTTTTTTTTTTTTTTTTTTTTTTTTTTTTTTTTTTTTTTTTTTTTTTTTTTTTTTTTTTTTTTTTTTTTTTTTTTTTTTTTTTTTTTTTTTTTTTTTTTTTTTTTTTTTTTTTTTTTTTTTTTTTTTTTTTTTTTTTTTTTTTTTTTTTTTTTTTGTTCACAGCTCACTTCTCAAGGCCAAAACTCCACCGGCAGGATTTCTATCAATTTTAGTTGGAGTTCTCACCTGATTAGAAGCTGCAGCAGAAAGTTTTATGATCACACCCAGAGCGTGAGGTTTCAGCTTCTCCTGACGGATCTCTATTTCCAGATTTGGTTTCAGTCCAAAGTGTGCATTGCAAGTTGGAATTAAAAACCAGTTCATTTTCAAAATTCCCTGTAAAGGAGAAGGCACTGAAATAAAAAAGGTAAAAAATTCTTCCCCCCAGATTAATACTGAGGTAACTTGAAACACCGGTTTTTATTTAATTATGTTTCTTATTTGACCTGGCTGTATGACACACCAGTAACAGTATTACTTTCTAATCACAGCATCTAATCACAGTATAAAAATATTTCTTGGTAATGCATAACAGTTTTTCTGAGCTGAGAATAAAATGTAATGTTCATCTGCCTACAATATTTAAAGTAAATAAAAATGAAATACACTATTGGGATTACACCATATGAGATGATTGGAAATGCTGGCGTGATTTGACATGTAACAGCCCACTTTGCTGGTATTAGCAGGCCGTGAAATCATATAAAAAAAGTAATAAAACAGAAGAAAAAATAATGAGTTTCATAAGAAAAATGCACTTTTTGATCTTTTCTCAGAAAGAAACTTTCTGTTCTGCATTTTGTCTCACACCACTTTTAGGGTTGTTAAGGAGAAGCCTTTTCACAAACTGCACTAATTAATCAGTAAAGTAATGAAACCCTTTGCAGACCAAGCCTAACTGAACCAAAATCTAACTGGCAGTTAGCTGATCCCTAACTCTGTTGGCTTCTTCAGCTTCCGCCTGTGTTGGCTGCTGTTCAGTCTCTATCAGACAGCTCAACTGGTGAAGTTTCACAGCAATTCCAGCCATGGTTTAGCTCCACCACATGCCCACGTTATGACCAAACTGGTGATATTGTCCTACAACCCCACTGGTAGTCAGAAATCCTCCTGGGGCAGCTGAGATGCTGAGGGTGAGGAAACCAGGGCCACTGATGGACGTGACACTCTGTAGATGAGGACAGGCCCAGGCCTGGCACACACTGCAGACTGGGTGGATCCAGCCTCTTGGACTGAACGGATCACTTCTGTCTCTCCAGACAGCCTACAGTGCATGCTGCATAGCAGAACAGGTCTTGGGGTTGCTCCGCCTTTGCCTGTTCTCTACCCAGATGTTTAGCAGGTGAAGGACAGTCATCAGTCTTTGACTCCTTTTGCAGTCTGTGCTGTTCAAGAATTAAATTATTTCATTGTATTACCCTTCACTTACAGACAACTGCCTGTTGGCCCTACAACATGGGAGCCAATGAATGAGGAAGAGAAATAATGACGGAAACTGCCCCAAATGAAAGCAATGCAGTTAATGATTAACAGTACACTGAAATCACTACAGCTGAAAATATGTTTTCCTTCCATTGAATATTCTACTCATTAGAAGGAACTTAATTTTCACTGGTTCTCAGGTACTTTCTCCCAGCTAAGACTTTTAGACAAGATCTGGGTTACAACATCCCCATGGAGGTCTTATGGAGTTATGATCCTACTCCTTAATGTCAGCTTTTGACGTAATGTATCATAAAATGAACTTCTTTTGAGGTATTTCTCTTTGTGGTATTAAGACAATATCTCATCCTGCAAAGAACACATACACAGAATTTTTGCTTCACAGACTCCTGAAGTGTTTTCTGTGGAAATGATTCAAACTTTCTAAACATGACACAAAAGCCTTTTATTTCATGGATCTGAGTATAAAACATACGAGGAGCTACAGAGACCTGCTACCTGAAATCAGAGAAAGCAGTTAGATTTCACAAGCTAAACTGAACTGGCCAAGTCTGTCAGTTGAGGGCACATCCAGGAGGATACCCAGTTGCTGAAGGAGCTCATTTGGACAGACAATAGTTTCCCACCTGCACTGACCAAAGGCTCCAACACCACGGGAATAAATGTCCTCTCAGCCTGAGCTGCCACTTCACAAGTAGCCAACAGCAAAGAAAACCAATCCACAATATTTCTGTAGGATAAAATGGAAACAGTCTCTTTTTTAAAACTATCGCATTCTCCCTAATGCCAGAGACATTTCATCAACGTTTTGTAAAAGCACACAAAGTCATTTGGTCTGAAAAGCACCACATCAGTACATTCCGGCTTTCAAACATGCATTTTTCCAAAACCATCATTTTTATGCATGCAAAAACTTCAAAGGGAAAGATTAGAAGAAAAAACACTTTTTATTCCTCCCCTATTTTATCTATCATCAGGATGGTAATCTTTAATACCAACTGCAACTTCCGCTTCAGTCAGCACTGAAGCAAATGAGTATTATTTGCTGAGTAACATCATTATTTCATCAGCAGTTCCTCTGTTTCATTTGGAAGCTCCTGACCGAGGCACTGCTCCCGTCTTGAGCCTGGTTAGTGCATTAGCCCTGGCAAGATCACAGCAAAAGTCATATGAGCAAAGGTCCTCAGAAATGGAAATTACTCCATGAGCTTTTAATGCAAATAAGAAGAGGTCAGTCAAAATAAGCACCCACAGGAAACTAATTGGAAGTGAAATATGGACTCAAATGATAAAATATAGCTCAATTTTATACAGCTTGATGCTCACATGCATTTATTTCTAACATCCAAGGACAACAGTATGAAAACATCAGCCTAAGCAGCTGGTTTGCACTTTTCTTCCTGTCTGTAGTGATACCTTTCAAGCACAAAGAATCAGCAAAACCAAAATTATCTCAGGTGGGTAACGTTATCGCTTGAATCATTTCATTAAAACTTCAAAATATTTTATTTAAGTAACATCACAGTCCTACAGGCATCACTGACTGAAGTGACTTGTTAGCCTATAAAACCTGTACACACGTTGGACATGAGGCTTTTAGACACAACAACAGTTGTTAAAATTCGGGAAGAACATACAGACGTTTGTGAGGATGAGGACAAGCAAGCCCACATGGTGCTTTATTGGCAGTTTAGGACCCACATGGAGCACAGAGAAAGGTATTTTAAATTAGGACTGCTAATAGGCCCAGTTTGCTTTAAAAATTTACAAATTTTGCAGTGAACCTGCCCAACAGTGAAACTGCGTTACTGAATGGATGGAGGAAACTGGGGCTGCAGGCTCGCGCCTAACCTGGAAGTGCAGGGAGGTACCAAAGCAGCAAACAGCAATGCCACCGAGCTGCAGGGCTTACAGCTCCCTCCAAAGTCTGCAAGATTAAGAGAAAGGACCAGCCATACTTATGTGAATTCCTAAGAAATTGTGGAAATTAATTCAAAGCTAAATACAGACCTCCGTTTGACAGCTGACCCATAGCTATGTTAGAGCCTCACCTAAGATACGGAATTCTCTTATACAACTCAAATGCTTGTAAGTGAAAGTGTGCTGCTCAGGCTGCTCCTGCCCTTCCAGCAGCCTCTTCTCCCTTCCTCAATCCTCCAGTACAATTAAAAAGAATGACTGGACTGAAGCAGTGTTGGGGCATAGAGAGAAACCACTTCTGTGTTCTGCTAATAAGTCATGAGCCAACTTTCATGCAGGTGCACATGTAACTTAAAAAAAGAAAGTAAGAGCAACGTGCTGGCACAGCTCTCCTTTGGAGAGGTCACAAACCACTCTCCTTTCCAGCAGGTGAAAATCATGCCAAGGGAAGGGGGCTTAGCACCTGCAAAATACTGACTGATCATGGTGAATATATAAGCATCTGTTTTCATGCATCAGATAATTGGGTCCTTGGGAAGCAAGCTAAAAACACGAAGGAAATCTCTAAAATTCAGATTTTGTTTTAAGCCACTCACTTTTTGCCAGCAATCATTTTATAGAAGAGCAGTGACTGAGTACAGATGCAATTGTGGTTGTCCTGTCAAACAACCATCCATATTTCTTGGGTCCTATTCCTCTCTAATGGGCATCGTTTCCCAGAGATCACGGTGTCAGAGCACTAGCACTTTTTACTGTAATGTCTTTTTTTTTTTTCACCTCTTTTTTCTCCCTGCACCCACTGAAATCTGTGTGAACACCTAAAAATATGTATGGCTTGGCAGATCTACGCTGGGGCTCCTCACACATCAGCAGTCTGCCTAAGGCGTTGTGTCCAAAAGCTGAACATCATTATAAGTTATCCAACTAGCTGATAAAAATGTTGCTTCATTTTTGTTTCCATGCGTTGATTTTCCCCTTGATGTGACAGCCCAGTCTCCCACTCACTCACTGTCAGCTGCTGTTTTCTATTTGATGCTGACATCCAGTCACTCAGTCTTTTCAATACACGCCATCATTAGCATTAAATGTACACTTGCTATGGGTTTGGCATGCTGAAATTGTTCAGGAAAACTTTATTTCTTTAGTTTAAAAATAATCTAAAATAATTCTTCATTGTTTAAGGTAATCGCTTCCCCTTGGAGAATGACATCATGCTGTCTTCTGTATATTGCAAACAAATATATTGCATATATTTATATTATATATATCTGCGTTTCATGCCTTTTATATATATAAAGCCAAAATCTTCAGTGACCACTTGCAGTCACTATGGATTCCTGGCCACCCATCGGAAGTCTGCACTCAACTGCTCACCAAAGCCCCAGTAAGGCAGGTGCCCACCTTCACCCTCGATACCTCTAAAATTCACTAGCAGACTTAGCTGGAAAGATATGCTTTCCTTCCTCAACTAAACAACCATCAAGCTTAAGGCCTGTATTCTTGCTGGGATTCAAACAGGCGAACCAGGAGGCACTGCAAGTCACCTGCAGGTAATTGCATCTTAAAAGAAAATCAGCATTCATAGACTGAACATAGTGCATTTGTTTGATTTGATGTTTCAATTCTCTGCAGAAAACTGGGAATGTATAAAGCACTGACATTTTGATTGCCAGGGTTGACTGTGTTTTCTGTGTTGTAAAGTTGGTCTGATATGTCAAAGCATTACAGCCAGACTTTTGGATAATGGGTTTTCTGTTAGTGACTGATGTTCCTTCCTTGAGCTTTGCATCTAAGTAAAGCTTTTGAGATGGTCTTTCTTTCTACTCTCCAGTTATCCCAGCCCAGTCATTCCCCAAATGGTTAAAGCTATCCTGACTCTTCATACAAGATAAAGGGTATGCACATCTGAAGACCAGATTCAGCTTGGCTGCTGAGTTCAATCATCCACTGCTGGGAAAGCATCAACATCACGTGCATTCTTTAAAAAAAAAAAATTTTAAAGAAGGAGCAGGTGCTTCCACTCCCAGTGCCCATCTTGACACACCTTAAAAAGCCTCATTTTCTGAGGATAAACATTGTGTCAGTTTAAGATTGCTAATTCCTTTACATTCCATTTTCTAAACTTTCTATAACATTCAGAAATCTTTCACAAGGGAATAAGTAACTTTTTCTCATAATCTCATAATATGTGCTCTAGGTAAGTTCTGATCACTCTCTGCTCCTTAAGAGGCACTTATCACATCCCAGTGATAACCCCTACACATCCCCTTCAAAATAGTGAATGATAAAACAATGCAGTCATAATGAACAGTGGTATAGTGAACAAATAGTAAGTATGATTAGAAACAACGGTTAAGGTAACTGTTAGATCTGGAGAGCACCTTACTGAGAGTCAATTTACAAAACATATCTTCATTAAACAATGAATTGCCTCCACAACCACACTTTTCACCATCTCTATATGAAACCACTGTCAAAATTTTAGGCTGCTGCTTGGAAAATACGGATGAATGTCCAAGACTTTCTCTTAATGATTTGGGGGCTTTTGTTTTTGTTTTGTTTTGTTTTTTAAGGTTCTGGAATCACTTAGCACTTAAAAAGTACTTGGTTAGAAGAAAAAAAAAGAGGCCAACTTCCCTGGTACAAACCTTTTGGAATTTTTAAGAAAAAGAGAACTATATTGGACAGTTTGAATTTTGCATATATAAGTGTGTGTGAGCATTGCATAACCCCTCATTTGCAGTTTCCATATGACGTGATATGCTCAGTATTACTCGTGATGCCTGTAGCTACAGGTTGTCAAGAGAGAGGAAATGGCAACAGTCAGGCAAACAGCAAAAAAGTCAAATCCAATAGCAGTTACCTGCTATTACCATCTTTCACTTACACAAAAACAAGCAAAGATGAGCACTGCAGCCAGACTACCAGGAGATACACTTCTTTACAGATGGTGGGCAAGACAAGCAGAGAGCCCTCTGAGAGGTCTTACAGTCTGGAGCTGATCTTTACTTTAATCCAAAATAGCCTGAACGATGTAGTATTTGGCATGCTAGAAAAATCCCAGGTTTTACAGGATTTTTCACAAGGATATGCTTCCTGTAGAGAGGAAGGTGAACAAAAGTTCCTGTTGCTGCTGCTGGGAACTGAGTCCAGCAAAGGATGTGCTTGACAGCAAAAGAGATTTCTATCATGGTGCTCTCAGCCTAGGGAAAATTACATTTTAAGTCTAAAACAAAGGACTGAAGGTCAGATTGCAAAAGAGCTAGTATTCATAATTGTGAACAGATTTTAAAAGAGCTCCATGTATACGGGCTGAGTACTTCTGAGTTTCTGACCACAAAACCAAACACTAAATTTTTATAAAAGCTCTGATGCCTCAAGCCATGCTACAGCCTATATTAAAATATCTTTTTAATATTTCAAGGTTTTCTCAGTGCCAAGCTATTAAATGTGTAGACTGATTTCCTCAGAGCAAAATCCCTCCACAAAAACCCAGACAGAATGTCAATCAAAATAGTTAATTACTAACCAAATTGACTGCATGGATTTTAATTTTATGAGATAGTGTTATCCTTATGAGAGCTCTCCAGGCTGAGGTTGGAGAACAATGGCTCCCTGACCATGAAAGCTGTTTCCAAATCACAGCAGAGATGGGAAGGTTGAATTTGACCTCACTTGCTCCAACAAAAATTCAGGTTATGTCCATAAAAATGAGTGAGAAATAGGTAACAAAAGGGGTGACAACAAGAAGAGAAGGAGGGTCTTTTTGAGGGACCCTTTTGCAAAAAGCTACAGCTAAAACTGCCTTGGGCCTTTCATCGGAAACGGTCTCTAGGAGGTAAACAGTTTAGCAGACTGCTAGCTCCAAAAAATCACTACAAAAGCATCTTAAAAGTCATTATTACACAGAATTCTTGCATATTCTTTCTTCCCTGCCCAGCAATAATTGGTCTCAAACAGGGAACAGTGACAACGCAAGACCTCCACGCCAGGTGATAGGTATTCTCACAAAGAATGGCAGTGCCCATTGTCAAAATTTTGTCTCAAGTTTCACACCTGGATTTTTTTCTAGAGGCCCTGCATTGAAGTAAGAATCACCAGGAGGGTATTTTAAAACTATTATTAAGGCTCAAAGTTGTGGTGGAAAGCTCTGAAGTGTAACACAGAATAAAAACTGCGTTGCCAATGCTCAAAGCCCAAAGACTAATTAAAAGGCTCCACCAGCTTCTGGCTGCAGAG
>NW_009205008.1:74671-117988 GCF_000690835.1 Fulmarus glacialis
CACATGCAAGGTGCCCCACTCACAAGCGCAGTCCTCCTGCTCTGTGCTTTGGCATTCAGTGCGATGTTAGTGCTGAAAGGCGAGAGGACCCAGAAGAGCAATACTGAGATTTGTGTGCCGTATCCATCACCTACAGCATCAGCGTCGATTATCCATAATGCTGCTTGTGCTGGTTTTGGCTGGAGTAGAGTTAATTTTCTTCACAGTGGCTAGTATGGGGCTGTGTTTTGGACTTGTGCTGGAAACAGTGTTGATAACACAGGGATGTTTTCGTTACTGCTGAGCAGTGCTTACACAGAGTCAAGGCCTTTTCTGCTTCTCACACCAAAAGCACAAGAAGCTGGGAGGGGACACAGCCGGGACAGCTGACCCCAACCGGCCAAAGGGATATTCCATACCATATGACGTCATGCTCAGCATATAGAGCTGAGGGAAGAAGAAGGAAGGGGGGGACGTTCGGAGTGATGGCGTTTGTCTTCCCCAAGTCACCATTACGCATGATGGAGCCCTGCGTTCCTGGAGATGGCTGAACACCTGCCTGCCGATGGGAAGGAGTGAATGAATTCCTTGGTTTGCTTTGCTTGCGTGCGTGGCTTTTGCTTTCCCTATTAAACTGTCTTTATCTCAACCCACGAGTTTTCTCACTTGCACCCTTCCAATTCTCTCCCCCATCCTGCTGCGGGGCGAGTGAGCGAGCGGCTGTGTGGGGCTTAATTGCCGGCTGGGGTTAAACCATGACACTGCTATTCCAAGAGTCTGGCTGCAAAGCAATCCAAAGCTAAGAAGAAACTGCCATTCTGAAGCTAAATAAAGTCTGTTCTTTGAAAATTCAAAACCGGGACAGACACACCATGGCACTCCCATACCAAATGGAGCAGTATGGGTATTACAGCAATTACTGCAGCATATGGAGCGATGCTAGACAGTCTTTGTTTCAGCTGGTGGGCACTGGCAGGCAGATTTTCTCCTAATACAGAACTCACTTTCAGATATACCTCTGCGTCTCATACAAAATTTTGACAATGGGCACTGCCGTTCTTTGTGAGAATACCTATGAGATATACCTGTGAGATATACCTCTTCCTTTTCTCACAGATATTGTTTTAGAAGTGTTTAAAGATGAGTATTTTTGCATAGGTGTCCGTAAAGTAAGGTAAGGAGATTTCTAGTAACTCCCCCCCCGCCCCCAAAAGGTCATTACCTAGAGGTTGGATAAGCTGAACTAGCTCTTACTAGAAGCAGCCTAATACCTTTAGAATTTTACTAGTCACAGCACCAGGTAACTTCAAAAGTTTGAAGTTGTTTATCCCCTCTTGGTTATGCTATTTGGTTCAGCATGGGGTTCTTATTGTTTCCTCAACAATTTGACATACCTCCATGAGCTAAAAATAGCAAACTGATAGTGCATCCATCAGCAGTGTTCCCTAGAGAAAACTGCACATACTGAACGTTTGAATCCCATGCAGTGATATGCCAAGTCCATGCACTGTCCTCTGCTGGAGCATCACTAATTTTGCCCACTTCACTTTTTTTTTTTCTCTTTTATTGCAAACAAACTAGTAAAGCATGCCCGTGTTTTACTACACAGGTGGCCCTTCTCTGTATTTAGTACAGCACACCCCAAAACCATGGATAAAAGACACAATAGATACAGTGTTGCCTGCACCGAGTGGAAATCTCTGAAGTACTGCAAGACGTATTTTAGGTCTGAAAGTTTGTCTCTGGAAACTTTAATGAAGTCCTTACATACAGATAATAAACAATTAATGCTCAGTGCTGGTGTGATTGACATGTGGAGATGTTCTCCGAACTGGACAGTTTCTCCAGCTGGAAGCTCACAGTAATAAAATTCATGCCTTTGCTTCATGTCAGCAGCAACTGAAACAATGTGGGACTAATAAGTGGCAGGTTTAATTACAGCTCAGTTCCTTCATTAAAACAGCTGTTAATTTAGACTGGAAGGAGAATCCATTCTTTTGGCTGCCCACCAGAAGTGCTCCCCACAAAAGGCAAGAAGCAGCAGTTCTGCTCATCAGCTCAAAAGATCATTTGAATGATGCACAGGAGAAAATTAACACAAGGAAATTCAAAGGAGATCCTGTTTATAGCTGGTACCACAACTGGATTCCCTTTGTAAAAGACTGACAAGAATATTTTAAACTCCCAAGAAAATTTTAGGCAAAAGCAGAACATCTTGGATAAATCACTTGAAATTTTGTTCGCAGCTGTTCTAGCTCACTATGCCATCCTAGTGGCTTTACAGGTGATGTAGTTCTGTACTTCATGTCACTATTCTCCTTTATGACCAAGCTATATATTTTAGGTAATAAAGCAGGTAATAGTTCCCCTCTGTTGGCCATTGCAGAGTATTTACAGAGCTCCACATAACAGTTTACTGCAGGATGTACGATTTGGGCATAGACACTTGCTCAGAGAAGAGACTGAAGGCAGAGAGACACCCAACTAATGTCTCAGAGATGCTTTGCTGCTGCTTTGGCACCATATCCAAATAGAAAGTTTTCAAGTTTTCAATGAAAACAACACACTTAGAAGAAGGAGAGGGGGGGAAAACCCTACTGAAATCCCATTGAAGCTAGTTAAAACCACCGAAAACATGCAGCAAAGGACATTTTTTGACCACAAGATTTCAAAACAACAGTATCTACCACGTTACATATTTAATACGATGTAGCAAACCACGGACTTGAAGATCTATTATTTCCTCTCTTTTCTGGACAGGCAAAAGAGAGGCAAGCCTGTAACTTCTTTTCCACCTCTGATACTGTCTATGTTATATCCTATCAAACAAGAATACTGCTTATACAATATATATATATATATAAAGTATGCTGTGTATATGATGCTCCAGCTCCCTCCATCTACCCAGAAAAACCCTAAAAGCTACTGTGCGTTCTGCTGTAAATTAGAACATAGAAAAAAATCCTTCTCATTTGTCTTCACAACTACACACAGTTTATGTCGATGGGCAACGCCTAAGACCACATTTCAGAGCGGCCAGGACTCTACCACACTGGGGTGATCACTAACCATGAATCCAGAATCTCTTCCTACATGTTTCCCACTTGCTGCAAAAGCCCCAGGCTCTGAAAGTGGAGGCAGAGATTTCGCAGAGACAAGCTCCACTCACTGCCCAACCAGGATTTGTTCCCTGATTCATCTGACACGTGTAGCAAAGGAGCAGAGATCCCATGGAGGAAACAGCAGTGATTATAGAACAAGGCTAGCCAAGGATAATCACCACGTGCCAGCTCAGTGAGGAATGTGCAATTTAAGAAATAAAAAGACATAGTTATTTACATAACTGTTCATACACACAACTACATTCAGCTAAACTTAAGCACATATGAACAACAGTTCAGTGCTCCAACCTTTCTCAAATAGGACAGAGGTTGCAGGAAAAAGCGTCTCAAAGAGTGAGTGACTCAATTACCCAAAGGCAGTACTTGGCAGGGTTGAGCCTCCAATCAAACAGAGGGATTAGACAGTCAGGAGAAAAGTGGCATAGCAAAGAAAAACAAAATGAAAGGAAACAGAGATGAAATAAGATTCTCTTATTGATTTGCACTGAAGATGAATTACTTAGTTATCACTGCAGTTGTAAATGAAAGCCATGCCAAAGGGGTGTAACTTCTAAAGGAAAACAAATTAAATACGTTTTCTTCCTTGCTTTGTGTAGAGAATGTGCCTGACTTCAGAAAGTCACTGCAGCAAAAGCTGAAAAACAAATAAAACAAATGTGTCCTGCACAGGGAAAAGCAACTTAAAGTTGTGCGTTCAGCAAATGAGTTCACAGCAGTCCTACAGCTAGAATCATACACTTCTCACACCTAAGGGCATAGCAAGATTGCACAAATGAGGAGGATTTCCAACAGAAACCAGCAAAGTTGGCATCTCAAAGTCCAGATTGTCAGCAAGTGGTTCAGACCTCCTCCTTACACAGAAAACCTGCCCTGGGAAACCGCAAGTCTAACACCCAAAGATGAGCCATGTGTATAAGATCCTAACCCCATCCTCTGAAATCATGGACAGGCTGTGTGGGCTAGAAGAGGAGAGACCAAAAGGAGAACAACTTCCAGTGTTCTGCAGTGTCCACTGGGCCGGTGCCAGGGAAAGACTCCCGCCTCTCACGTCCTTGACCTGTTGTTCATACCAGCACCGCATCAAAGGCGCCGGCAGTGCTACTCTGTTTTGTCATTGCTACTTCATAATTTTTCATAAATGAAGCCAGATACTTTAGCGATAACGAGTCCAACTTACAAAACACATTGTACACTCACAAAAGATCTGAAAACTATGTTGGTTTTGGTGCCGATTAGACTTCCTATGGCTGAGAGCGAAGGCCCAGTTGATGTGGTATGCAGGGAGTCCTCTCTCCAATAGAAAACAAGTCTTTAACCCAGAACTACAAGATAATGGACTTCAAAGCTGTGAGGTTTATGCATGGAAAACCTATCACTGGTGCAGGACTGAAACCTGCTTATCCTGGCCTTTCACATGGTGTAATTTGACAGAGCCCATAGCACATCTCAAGTCAAAGATATGGAAATGCATCTAACTGTATTGAATTTATTTACTTATTTATTTTTAAATAGTGGCAGAAGTTACTCTCTTCAGCTTGTGAGCAGTCCCTGTAGAAGTGGATTAGTACATGGGGCACAGCAGGTAGTAGAAAGTAAAATCCTTTACAAGGTTTGCCCATGCTGGTCAGAAATATATCTGTAAGTTGAAGAAATCATTATACTCCTGAGAGTCCTTGGGTAGGAAATGAGTTTATCATTTGCTAGCAAATGATTTTGACCCTTCTGGCAAAGGTTAGAGGACAAAGATATGTTAACTGGAGTAATTTAAGTCAAGTGTAAAGTAACAAAGAGTTACATGGCCTTAGGGAAGAGTCTGAAGTCTTAGTTGCTGAAGATGTTTCAGCATTTGGTGGGGTTTACTATTTTAAGAACAAAATTATCATCATAAATTTCTGGGGTTTTACCTGGATGAGACTGGAACAATTTAAATCTCTTAATAAAGTTTATTGCCACTTCATCTGTCACTTGATACTTACAACACTGCACCAGGCTGCCAGGGTTATTTGTCAGCTCTAATGCAGGTCATCTTTGCGATCACAGAGGCAGCACTTGCACTCCACTATAATCTTCATGGGTGTAACTGTAATTGAGTTTATTTTGGGGCTGCACAGCAGTGTCCACTAAGGTTCGTGAAGAACTCAGGTCCTCAGATGGCTGCATGAAGTATGTCAGACAGAAATATTTTAATAGATTCCTCACTTTACCCTTATAATCTAAGACTTGTTTCAACAAGCAGGAGCTCCTATGATGGCCTCCTGCCACCTGCATGTCCCACTTGCACATGCAGCCCATGAGCAACAGCACAAACAAGTTTCAAAACCAACTTGTGCTTGGAGATCAGGATAAGGCAGCTCAAGCAGAGCTGAGAGCCTGGTCCAAGCATGCACCCTGCCCTGTGCACCCCCCACTCTCCCCTAGTCAAAGCCCCAAGGAGCCTGGCACAAAATGGCCTCTGCAGGGAAGTGTCTGCCGCAAACACTTCTGACTGCATCATGCTGCCAGTGGCAAGCACTCCTCAAGTAGATTCTCCTAGAACCGGGATGGATGTTTCTGAATGCCACTTTTATTTTCTCCTCCATAAAAATCAGCCATATGAAGACAGTGACATGCAATGCAAAAATGAATAATTCACAGGAGTGTTCCTCTCATAACAACTCACATAAACCAAACAGGCATCCTTGATATGGTAACATACTCCCCCGAGTGGTCCCTCCTCAGCAGCTCATTGTGCCCATATCTCACAGTCCCACAGCTTTCCAAGGAGCTCCCTGTGCACGGCAGCACCTGAACATGTTGGGTTTCGCAGTCGCCATAGAGAAGTGCTGCCAGTCCCCAGCACAAGCATTAGCTTGGTGGAGGTCTCCTACCTGCCTGAGGGCTCCTAAGATCCTGTTTCATCCCGTGGAGGTGATATACTCAACATAGATGGTGAATTACCCATGTTATAGTGGACCAGAACAGCAGCATCTACAAACCTGTAGGCTGAGATGAGAGAGCTTGGGTAATCTCAACTGTTAATTTTATTAGTTCATTTTTGTTAAAGTGTTTTTTCCAAATGCCTTTGATTTTTAACAAAAAAAAATATCCCTCACTACTAACCTTTCCCAAGACCTAGCTTCCTCATTTCTCCCCCTTTCCTTCTACTCCCAAATAATTCTACGTACATTCTAGGTACATGCAACCAGATTTCTACCTGGCTTCTTCAATAGTTAAGGTCTGAACAGGTCAGAAGATATTATTACCCAAATGATCAAGAGTTTGCTTCCTAATTTTATCATGCCTTGGCCTCTCCCATTATCATTTTGCTATGATATATGACTACAACTTCCGACTGAAATACACTTTACTATAATACCCAAGATAAGAGCTTGCTGAAGCAATACTTAAGTTCATTACCTTAAGCAGTATATAATTGCTTTTCAAATCTCAAATGGAAAGCAAAAATCCCTGTTGTGCTCAGATGCCTTGAACTTTGCTAATTCTCCATGTGCTACCCAGATTATTGTTCCTTACGTCAGGCATGTCAGATGAATATGTGTGGTCCTCTACTCTCACTCTGCAACATAATGAAAACCAGCTTATCTCATATCAGTTTCTAGAAGAGCTCAGCTATCTAAGGTTATCCAGGACTTGCTCTATTTTCTGCCGCTAAATTAATGTTTGGGGGAAAAAAAAATAGCATGTGAGAGATGCAAATATCATTACTGAAAACAACCAGTTAGGAAGTTAGTCCAGTATCACATACTGACAGCGTTTGAAGGCAAGAAAAGCTCAATGTTCAGTCTTGCTAACATGGTTTTGGAGGGTTATCTAGAAGTAGGAAACACAGAAACAGAAGCTTGGGAATATGATGACTCAACTCTTACCCAAAATGTCAGCTAGCCAAGCCAGAGAGAGACATTTCTTCCTAATGCTGAGAAAATCCATCCTAGGGAAGGAGGTTATGTGCTGTTATTTTAAAATTGGCCTAAGTTCTCCCACAGTTTTCAGCTGAATGATTTTTCTTTTCAGGGTAGACTCACAAAATGGAAGAGGACAATAAACACCTTCTACTCAATATAATAAGGTCATTTACACAGAATATGGAAAACCCAGACATTCATTCTGTGCCCAATTCACAACAGGGATTTGAAACAAGTCTTCCCATTTCTGGAAGGTGCTTTTGCTATGGAACAAGAGCGTGTCCCAAGGCTGTGCTGTGCAAGCTACTGAGCACGTCCTCCTGGTGAGCATGAAATGTCTCTAGAGAAGCCCCAAGAAGTGAATCCTTTAGGCCTGCCGCTCTGCAGCCCAGGGAAGCAGGAAAACAAAGCTTCAGGACCTCCCTTCCAAGATGGCATGAAAGGCTCAGCCTCTCCACCTGGAGCTCATCCAGTTTATAACAGAGACAGAGACTAATAGCTGCTGAGCTGACAATGAAAAGAAAGTCTCCGTGGCCTGATTAGAGCATCTACTTAACAGGCAGGACACCGAGGTATCAGTTCTTCTCTCATAAATATTTACGTTCTTTAGACAAACTGGAAGAGTACTAATAAAAGACTGAGAACAACCCTACAGCCTCTACCATGGTGGCTTGAACATTGGCTGCTGAGGTCCTTTTAGGTAGGAGTTTGTCACGTCTTCAACAAAGGCCATCACGCCGACGTACAGTGTCTGAGGAAGAGGGGTATCTGCACCGCCTCCCACCTTTCTCCCTCACAGCTCTGTATAAATGCAGCTCTTCATTTCATTTGCTCCTGTGATGTTAAAGATATGTTTAAAAATGGGTACAACTTTTTTCTTAAGTCATGGATTTGATCCAAATTAATTTCTGCTTTGTTTTTTATCTTAATGAAAAGAAGTATTTGTTAAAATTCAGACAAAACTGACTTTTTCTTTCAAGCAATAAAAAAGGTTCACAGAGCAATGCCTTATACTTCCTGAAACTATGGAGAACAAGGAGAAAAAGAAAAAAGCTTTAATAACAGTAACAATATTTACAGTTTAAAACAACTTTTCCATCTCAGTGTTATTCATGTTTTGTCTCAGAGAGTGAAACTGGTGCACCATGCGCTAACTCAAACTGAAATCCATAGCAGAAGACAACCATGAGTCAAACACTGTAGATCATGCTGCCCTTAATGCCATTTGTCAGTGCTCAAAGAATTTTTTGTAGTCAAATATGAGTTGAAGCACAAACTACATTTCATAAGATACTATCATCACTCTTTTGACAGTTCACAGAGTGAAAAACCCCATTTTTTCTATGACAAAGTAACTTTTCCTCAGAAAATCACAGTTTTAGTCTAAAGAAAACTCCAGCTTGCATTCAATGAAATAGCAAGTGGAAAAATGAAGATGAGTTTTCAAGAACTGCAGCAAGATCTTGCCAAACATTTGTCTGTTCTGGGCTATTTTAGCATTCAGCATTTTCTAATGGCACTTACTCTTCTTCTAGTCATCTAAAAATTGAGGTCGGATGGTCTATTGAAAGATTGGGCCCCAATGTTACCAAGGCCCCAGTTTTCACTTTTTAAAAAATATTTTGAATGGGGAAAAAAAATCACAGGTAGCATCTCTTCCCTGTGATCTCTGCAGCAGCTACAATAATCACATCCATCTCAACAGTTGCCTCCAACAACGGCCTTCACCTTCTCCCAGAGACCATGAGCCCATTACTCATCCAGGTATTCTTCCTTAAGTAACTGCTTTAGTGCGATGAATGGTTTCCTTGGTCCTGGCAGGACAGACATCACAAAGAACTGAAAAAAAAAAGAGCCTGAGATAATTTTTTTAAAGACAGAGGGAAGACAGAAGTCATGCAGTTTAGCTACAGCACAAGAGATGACAAAACTAACAACCTGCCAGAAATTACGAATGCTGTGCTCCAGTTGGGAACATACCTTCTTCCCTCCAAAGTAACAGCCCCTTTCTGTCTACCCCTTACTTCTGAACAGCCATCTGGATGCAAACCCGTGGTTCGCTTACTGGCTTGGTCATAATTACCTTGAAACTTGCTGACAATTACTGCGCCGGCAGCTCGATGCAGCTCAAAATCAAAAAGAGCTGAACTGCCCTCTCCTGGGAGCAGTGCAATCAGCAGGGCAGCCTCTAACAGTCAAATGCATCATTAGCAGGCAGAGAAAGCTGTGGAAATGGGAAATGAATGCATCAGGCAGCCTCCTCCAGATGGACTGCCCAGCTTTTCAATTTACAGTTTCACTAAAATTGGACTTTGTGTTTTGGATTCAACTTAAACAGCATTTCTTCTGCAGTCTTCAGAAATAGGTCTTTTTGCATCAATTTCTTCACAGGTTTACAGATAGGAACCTACATGTATTTTAAGATTAAATCAATAGGGCAAAGATTAAGTGAATGCTGTGTCAGAAGAAGAGCTTACAGAGGAGTTTTACAAGACTGACATAATGCAGCCTGAACAGGTAACTGGTACTGTACATAAGCTTGTTTGCACTTAGGATTTTTCCAAATCTCCTGTTAATTTACTAGAAAGAAAAAGGGTCCCAGGTCTATGAGCAATGAGGGAAAATAAATCAGCCTGCAGCTATAACCCAAAACCCAGTGAAAACTTGAGTTCATCGAAAACAAAAAGAGCTTTCATTGTTACATGCTTTTATGATACCAGACTTGAAGCAAAGGACCTTTAACTGGGGGACGGATTAGTGACAATAACATACAACTTCAGTCATCATCAGCCTCCTCTTTCAGGTCCCTGCTCTCCATTTGAGAGACACTAGCATAGAAAAAGTAAGGAGTTAGCTTAAAAAGGTTGCAGGAGAGATATATGTATATACACACACACGTTTATTTCTTTTTAATATATATATAATGTTTTTAAAGTAGTTCTAGCGACAAGAAGCTGGAATTGCCAGGAACATTTCTCCACTAAGTTATCAACAGAAATCACAAGGCGGGTGATTTCTGCAATTTAAAGAGTGGGAAATGGCAGTCATTATGCTAATTAGGAAAAGTTCTAGGGAAAATATCTAAAGCAAAGCCCACCAGGAATAAGATGGGTATATGTTTTTAAGGTTAAAAAAATATTCAAATTGCCTACCGTAGCCTCAGATGTTTTTGTTTCTTTGGGGGGGGGGTTGTTTTGTTTTGTTTTAAAAACAAAGTTACGTTTCTCCAGTAACTTGTTCTTCTTCTGCAGGCACTTGGGATAAGGAAGATCAGGTGAGTCACTTCATGAATATTCCTGCATCCATATGGCACGTACAGGAAATCCATTAGAATTAATATTTCTTTGCATGGTTATTTATTTGAGTAAGCCCTCCCTTCAAAGTGCTGCTGCTGTTCTCTTAACATAATAATCCTCATAAATTACTCTTCTTTTCAATGCTCCATAAGCAAGGAACATAAAGACTCAGTGCTGCTACGTTAAGACCCATTACTCTGGCTCATTGCAAAGAAAACACCATATTTTTAAACACATTTCCCCCAACAACAGATGCCTCTCTACCTTTTAGAAGCTTCAGATGCAATTTTTAAGTAAGAAAAAAACCAAGTCAGCCATCACTTATAATTATTAAAAATTAATTTATTTCTGACTGCTTATTGCTCCCACATAAATTTGGGAGATACTACCATTCATTTCCTGACTATCCGTAGCTGCTTCTGGACTTCCAGTGTGCTTGGGGTCTTTGACAGGGCTCTTGATGAGAGAATTGGCTGAGTATTTTGCATGTAACTGGATACAATAGTTAGATCCTCACTTAGATTTAAGCCAGAGTCACTCTGCTGAGTACAACTCAGCTAAGCAAATTGCCACCTGCTGAGGATCTCCTGAGCTTCCCATGTAAGTCACTCCCATTTTCATTCAATTCCATTTGAATTAATTTCTCTGAAGAGGAATTGGGGTTTTTATTGTGGTTTGATCATAATCAGGTTCACTAAGGCTTTAGATACATGGGCTGGTTTGGAAAAATTTTAGTATGCTCTACTCTTCATATTTAATTTATGGGTATAGTTTTTCTTGAGGAATACCTGTAAGCCGTGGGAGGGAGCCCTGTGAACATCACATCGAAAGCCTGACCTCCTTTCCAGGACCAGCAGCTCTGCTGGACACAAGTCACACTCACAGGACCGAGGGGTCACAGCGATTTCTGACCCCTTCCCTTTAATATTCTCTTTCCTCCTTCTTCTCCCCAGGCTGGCATCCTCCCCTAACTGGCCAGTATAGTCCAGTACTAAGCCTTACTCTTACAGGGACGGGAAGGGATAGACAAAAAGGCACAGAGCTGGCAGCATGAGCTAGAAAGCAGAAGCAGAAATGGCAGAAGAACCTGAAGACCATGAAGCCTTAAAGAAAAAAGGATCTTATCCTGTCTGCCAGTGGTGGATGGGATGAGGTGCGGCTTACAGGAGAGAGTGGGAAGGAGAACCAGAATAATACAGTTACTCTCTATGGACTTCAGGAAAGTAGATAAACCTGACTGTCTCCTCCTCATCTTGCCCAAAACAGACTTCGTGGCTAGGAAGCCTTACAAGGAGCAAAGCACTAGCAGCAGGTTGTGCCATCTGTCCTACTCTGATCTCTTCTTGCTCAAACAATTTATGTCCCAGTTAGTGAGGAAGGTAAAAAAAAAAACCCAAAAAACCAACCCACACCTGCCTAATAGCCAGGGAGCGGGGGAACAGGAGGCAAGGAAGCAGAAGGCTAATTTTAGCTAAATAAAATAAAATAAAAATAACAAAAAAAAATGTGACTGCTAAATGATGCCTTCTCTCCATGGTCTAGTCTTTTGCCCCTGTGCCTGAAGATGAATGATTAGATAGAAAATCAAATCACAATATGGTTTTACCAGTAACACTTGCTTCTTTGGTGTGAGAAGATACTGGAGGCTGGAGCAGGACGACAGCTCCATGATGTTTCTCTTCCAGCTTTTCTGCTCTGCACTGGAGGGAATGTAACTTCAGAAATGATTACCTGAACATCCTTTGTGCCCCACACGTGTGCGTGCAGGCTGGTCTCCACTAGGCAAAGCCAGCCCGTAGACACTTCAAAAATATTTTCGTGAATATTGCATGCAGTGTGAGTGGGAGCATCCATGAGACAAACACAGCTGGAGCTGCCATATGTGCACCCCCACATGGTACTGGTATTGCTGTGCTAAAGGACTGGAAAGGGTGTGTTGGTATCACAGGGTGAGGTTTCACATGCAAGTTCGTGTGTTCTGCTGCCAGGCAAGTTCACTCACCTCCACTGACTTCCTTCCTTCCCCTGCAAACACCAGAGCCCAAATCAATAAACCTTTCCACCTGCACGGAGCAGTCTCTGTGCCCTTGCAGTGCTGCATGCTCTGGGCAGGTCAGCAAACAGTGTAGCAAAGTGCTTCCCTGCCACGTCAAGAACTATGTTGGAGAGGGAGACCAGCTCTCATCACTCCCTCTGTTATTTGAAAGTTAATACAAGTATCAACAACCCCTGAGCTGAAATACAAAGGCCCAGGCCATCTTGGGAGAGGCTGCATCACATCCTTCCCTACTGTGCATCACTGTTATCACTGTCCAACTTGAGTTTCCCACTGCAGTGCCACCTTTATGAAACATGGGTAGACACTGCCTGGCGCATCCACCCTTCCCTTCTGTCACCTGGGGCTGACATACATCAGACAGTTTTGCACCATTTCCACCAGTGTTGCTTTGCCTATGGCCAAGATAAGGGATTTTCTCTGTCAAATCTATCTTACATGTCACAGGCAGTATCCTCTCTTATCTCTGTGATATATGTATATGTATATATATGTACCCACGTATTAAGCACTCTGGAAAATGCTGAACAATAAATACCAGTTCCACACTATAAGCAAGACCCTGTTGCAACCTCAGCAAAATTAGCCAAGACCCAGTGTGCTCTTTGATTCTACATTGCATGTAGCATAAGGGAGGT
Organism: Fulmarus glacialis; assembly: GCF_000690835.1. Taxonomy (NCBI): domain Eukaryota; kingdom Metazoa; phylum Chordata; class Aves; order Procellariiformes; family Procellariidae; genus Fulmarus; species Fulmarus glacialis. Next base: position 87,665 of record NW_009205008.1, read on the forward strand.
GATTTCTTCCACTTGGACTAACTGAGGTTGAAAGAAATAACACTTCATTCTCCTGAGCTCATGACTTAACTTTTTTTGAGCAGATGTCAAAACAAACACCTTAAATACAAGGTAAAATTCATGTTATAGCAAAGCAGCAACCCCCCCCCCCCCCCACAGAACTGCAAGAGTTGCAACTACGTTATGAGAAAAAGAAAGGCATTCACTTCTGAATGATAAGGAAGAAATGACAGAAATTATCTGGCACAGCTTAAATTAATGTTATTTTGGACCCGTTCAGAATTTAGACTTTGGATGAATTCCTTATTGAGGCAAATAAAGAATTTGCTGGCACAATGAGGAATAATCTCCTATCTCAACAAATGAAACAGGGTTTAATTTGACTTAATTTCCCCAATGGTGCAATGAATAATATTCTTTCTGGATCTGTGTTTCCACTGACAATGACTGTGCTATTGCTGTGCTTGACATGCTCATGTTGCAGACATTTTGCATTGGATGCTATAAGAGAAGAGCTTAGAGGAATCAAAGATGTCACCATAGAATCATAGAATCATTAAGGTTGGAAAAGACCTCTAAGATCATCAAGTCCAACCGTTAACCCAACACCACCATGCCCACTAAACCATGTCCCTAAGCGCCTCAACTACACGTCTTTTAAATACTTCCAGGGATAGTGACTCTACCACTTCCCTGGGCATGCTGCTATTGTACTTCTCAGACTTGCCCATCCAAGCACTGAACTGTGGGAAATATAATTTGATGCAGGGTATGTATCAAGATAAAGATAAGAGAGGAAGGATGGGAGGTGGATTGGAAGGGTTGGAGGAGGAAGGAGAGAGAAGGTAATCCCCTTTCTGTGCCATATGCTTCCTAAAAGCGATGCCTGAGCACACTAAAAAGCAATGGTGGGCACATGCTCCTTTGCAAGTGGAAGTAATGAAAGAAGGACTAAACCAGCAGTTGCCATCAGTGAGGAAGGAAAGGACCACTAGACCCGAAGGAATTAAACACACTGGGCCAGAGCAGTTCCTGGAACAGCTCCACAACAGGAATTTATTCCAGAGATTAACTCAGTTTCTGATTTTAATTTTCGCACAGCACCACAAATACCCTTTATCCACCCTCTGGGTACCCCTTCTCTGGAGACAAACAACATCTAGCAAATGCCACCGCATGTGCTTACCGCTGCTTGCACTTGGTTTTGCTTTGGTTTTTAAACACTGACTTTCCATAGCTTAAGCCTACCTAATCATATCAGGTCTGTGGGGTTTCAAATTTGGTTTTACTTTTAAGAATTCAAGTTTCCTCCCAGTGTGACATGTTTTAATCCACCTCCCAGACATGAAATCAGGCTGAAAGAGCCATTTCCATACGCTCTTGTTCTGAGTAGGACCAGAGGTCGCTGTGCTAGAGCACAGCACGAGCCCTGCTGCCCTTCCAACACCATTTCATAAACTCACGTCTATCTTTTGGACTTGCATGGGCACTGACTGTTTTGCAGAAGAAAGGAGACAAATCCTCCAGAGCTTTACCCTTCTCACTCAGTACGAGAACTACACCTTTTTTTAAATAGACCTCCAACATTTGGCCTTCGGCACAATAATTTTCCTGAGGCCCAGACTTCACATCCAGTTTATACAGGGTGACAGTGCAATGAAGAGTCATTGAATACTACAGAGATGCCCACAATTGTCCCGAGATTACTCCAGTGCTATTATAATATTGAGCATGACTGAAGCAACAAGGAGATGTTGCACAAAATATTTTCAATTCTCTGTTGGTCACACCACAAAACTCCTGAGGCCCCTGACCAGGATGAGACAGTGATAAGTCTCAGGACTCTTCATGTTTGCTATTCCACACTCTTCCCTCCAGACATCCATGGCAATTCTCAGCCAAAAGCAGCTCTGACACTTTCCAATCACACATAACTTCCAATGGAACAGGAAAATAACATAAACCCTCCTCTCATCACAAGCTTGGCATAACCCAGCAGCTTTCATTCGCATAGGGATGCTCTGCTCCCCACGTCATGCTCAGAGGTGCAGTACTGAGCGTTTTGACTAATACAGCAGAGAGATGGGCGCTTGTGTTACCTTTTGGGAAGCCTTGAGCACAAACACTTCCCGTTCTTCCTCCTCCCCTTACAAGTAGTTATTCACAGTTCAGCAGCAAAGGCAGGGGAAAAGGACGCTGGTGTAGGGCTCATGATACAATAACCACAGGTCGCTAGTAACCAAACACACATCTTACTTCCAAGCACCGAAATACATGAATAATCAGCATAAAGACATTTCCTGTTCCATCTGTATTGCAAGCACTGGAGTATGAAAGCTTCAGGCCTCCTTTGAAAAAGTCTTCTGGCAAAAAGAAGTGACCCAACCTAAGACTGCTCTATTCAACAGTGACGAAGCAATGAAAAGACAACATTTTCATTTCTGCTGTCATTTTGAAGTCCATTTACTTGCAACCTTAAAAGCAAGTTAATTACCTAAAAAAAAAAAAAAAGAAAAAAGAAAAAAGAAAAAAGAAAAGAAGAAAGAAAAACAAAGGATGACTGCATGGCCTCCATAGAACACCTCAATACCAGATAAATATTCCTCTTACAGAAAGAACATTAGCACCCTTGGATAGCATCTTTCATTCTGTGAATTGCCCAATTACTTCAGAAAGATGTAGTATTGAATGCTGATATAAACTCACTGATCTGTTCCCAGGCTTACCAGTACACAAAGGATGAGAAACACTCCTGGCTCTGAGTTTCTATAATGTGTATCGTGGTTTAACCCCAGCCAGCAACTAAGCCCCACGCTCGCTCACTCCCCCCCCAACAGGATGGGGGAGAGAATCGGAAGGGTGAAAGTGAGAAAACTCATGGATTGAGATGAAGACAGGGAAATAGGGAAAGCAAAAGCCGTGCATGCAAGCAAAGCAAACCAAGGAATTCATTCACCACTTCCCATCGGCAGGCAGGTGCTCAGCCATGGTGCTCAGGCAGGTGCTCCGGGAAAGCAGGGCTCCATCACGTGTAACGGTGACTTGGGAAGACAAACGCCATCACTCTGAACTTCCCCCCCTTCCTTCTTCTTCCCCCAGCTCTATATGCTGAGCATGACGTCATATGGTATGGAATATCCCTTTGTCAGTTGGGGTCAGCTGTCCCGGCTGTGTCCCCTCCCAGCTTCTTGTGCACCCCCAGCCTGCTCGCTGGTGGGGTGGGGTGAGGAGCAGAAAAGGCCTTGACTCTGTGTAAGCACTGCTCAGCAATAATGAAAACATCCCTGTGTTATCAACAGTTTCCAGCACAAATCCAAAACACAGCCCTGTACTAGCTACTGTGAAGAAAATTAACTCTACTCCAGCCAAAACCAGCACAATGTGCCTGACCGATTCTCTGAAATGCCAAACTCTGCACTTGTTTACACACATACTGCACTGCAAAGCCCCTGTGCATAGAAAACGGCCTGCCCAATTTTTTCCTTTTTACTGAAACGTTTTGTATGAAAAATTAAATCAGCTTTAATACATTTGTATTACTCAATCACATTTGTAATTGCTCATGTTTACAGTGCAGTTTTACTCAGAGAGAAGTAAATGTGGATTTGTACAATGCAGTGATTTTTCAGCTCAGACTAGCACAGCTTTAATAAACTTGTTCAAACCTGTCTTAAGAATGTTGGACTCCATGTGGTTTATTGACCGGTTTGTCTGTCCAGGGCTCCAGAGCTCTCCCTTCACCTGCAGAGTCCGGTGTTCCCAGATCTGCAGTGCACAGTCACTATAATCATACATACACACAGAGAGTTTATTTGAACTTACATAAAAGCCACTTTTCCTGCAAAAGCCCAGGGTAATAGGAGTCAGGAAAAAACACTCAGTTGCCACAAAAAAACTTATCACTCATTTTAAGGGTGCTTTCAAGCTACTTTAACACTGCACAAAGCCTGTTGTAACTAATGCTGCAGCTGATCAGTAGGATTTCAAGGTCTGGTTTTGGTCTTCCCACTGAAGTAATTGCTAGTCAGAAAGATTTTGTTCTCTGGCACGTGCCTGTTCTCTTCACCCTCAAATAAAGTTCTCATTGATATTACTTCAATCTCCAAGTGTGAGGTTTTTTGCCAACACAGTTCTACTGGTACTATCTACCAATTCCCTGGTACTGTCTGTCTTACTAGCCAGACTGCTCAGAGCTAAGAACAAACTGTCTTAAGTACTTTACTTATTTAACCACTTCTGAAGCAGAGTAGTGTCCTTCCACCTACACTAAACATACAATAGTTATGTTCATCAGGCTTGGTAAGACACTTCTCTGAAAAACCACAGGAAGCAGATCTGACTAAGAACATACAATTTTCCATAGCTGGCTTTGGAATAGATCAAGATTTGTGCCATACTAGTTTTTATCAAATTAATGGGTATCACAGCCTGCACAGCACCCCCATGAGCAGAAAGATGCCCAATGGGCCACATTTGCTTTCATTACACCTGCAACAGACCGTGCAGAAAGCAAGGCAGGAAGCAGACACAACCTCCTCATGGTTTTATTCCAGTGTTTCCATGGGCTCTCATCAAAACAGAGTACTTTGCACAGCACATGCTGCTCTCTACAGGGTAAATACTGTGTTTTCTCCTATCTTCTTTCGAGGTGGAAACTGATCCCCAGACTGACTCATGCTCTGTACAGCTGTCTTGGGACAGGTAGGTTGCTTGCTCCAATCCTCTGTGGAGCATAAACACTTCTGTGGGTTGCCTCTGCATCTCCTCCTTCCAACCACACAGTGCTCAGTGTCCCCCATGGGGCTGTTAGCAACACACAAACTTCCAGAAGGCACAAGTGGAGCTCACCAGCTCTCCTGAGCAACTGAAAGGAGAAAGATCATCAACAGCAAGTGGGTAATGAACTGATCTTCTGGGGTTTAGGTTCTGAAAAGGAGCAGAACAGAGGGGGTAAAGGAGAGAAAACCACCCAAAGTCCTAAAGATCATCTTCCCCCTGCCCACATCAAGGGGTGATGATTTGTTTCCCAATGACCAGAGAAGCAGACCTCCTCCCATATATCTGCATGCAAACTAGAAGAAACAGGTTGATGTGCACCTCTGATTCATAAGCCATGTGCTGTCCCTCTCCCCAGGGATGTATTTCACCCCTGGAGTTTAATTAAACTCTCCTCCTTAAGTAAACAGTATATTCTTAAGAGATTTTATTCTTCTCAGTTTATTTTCTTCCATTATTATATGTCGTTATCTCTTATTTATATCACACCTTTTGTGTATTCCATACAGCAAACGTAAGTACCACACCACTAGCATACTGTAGCTGCACAAGATCCTTCCAAAAATTTAGTGTCCCAGGCTTATCCCAGCTAAGTACAGAAAGTAAAGATCAATTTTGCCACATCTGAACTGGACAGGATTTAATTCCATCCAACACATTCCAATGACAGGTCAGGAAATGCAAGATTTTGTAAGGTCCTGGGCTGAATTATGACCAGTATTAAGGCAGTGGACTGGAGATGTCAATTGTGGAATATCCTCGAATCGCTGCTCCTACAACAGACTGGCTTGTGAAAAATCATTGTCCATCTGCTCCCAGCTCACATTCAAGGATAAAGGACTTGCTTTCATTGCTGAAGTGAGAAAAAGTCGTTTGAGTTTAAAAAGCACTAGAAGTGCCTCTGCTATCATACCCAGCCAGTCACACCCACAGAGCTGCTGAGCTCAGACTGTTTTACAGGGGCACTGACACAGCATATCAGAAAAATTAGCGAAGCCATTTAAAGACTTCAAAATCTCCCGCTCCGGAGCCCGGGCTGAGGCTGCCACATGCACAGCTGGAGCCGAACGAAGGTCAGCTTCTTTTAGTCTCATGTCACCGTGCCAGGCACTGCTGCAGCCACTCTGAAATATTCGCCATCTCCCAAACCACCTTCAAAAAATTGGTTCAGCCGATGCCATGCACTTTTACTTGCCATTAGCTTAAGTTAAGAAAACGCTGTTTCAGCATCCCCACAGTGCTCTTTAAAATGCTGCGCAAAAACCACACAGTGGCCAGAAATGAGTCATTAAGGACTCTAACTTATGATGTTTGTATTACCGTGTAAAAATGAGTTAACCAACATCCTCTTGACAAAAATTACTACTGAGAAGCCTGATACAAGTCTAAATAATTGATTGGGTCCAGAGTTTAGGAAGTTAATAAATTAAATGTATGCTGCACTACCTACAAATCTTCAGGCCCCAGAACTAGACAGGTTGCATCAGGTACACTGACATGATAATACTAATTAGATAATAAAACTACAATGTAAACCAAATGATGTCTAGATAAAAAACATATAGTGGGTGTTGGAGGTTTTCTCTGTGGGGAGAACACAGGCACATGCATTATTCTGGAGAGAAGTGAAGAATGACTTATCTAACTGAAACTACGGGGGTGTAGAGGAAAGGGGGCAAGAAAGACAGAAGGTAATTATATGAGCTGGAAAGTGGCCAGGACACTGGGGTTAGCAGCTACACGCTTTCAGAAACCGTCATGAGATCTTACGTGATTACAAACCATCAAGCACCTAGTTTTAATTCTTATCCAAGTTACATCTGGCAGCAGGGTAAGGCAGTAGTCCAAGGCACTGCTTTCATTTGGGCTGAAGGACAGAAGTCACCTATACCTTTGCATCTCTATCCTTTACTGCCAACTTCTTTTGCTGGTTTCTCATCCAAATACTAGCAACGTCTTGGAGAAAGTCCCTGGTGAGATGTCACATCCCTGGAGCTGTACAGCCCTTGGCAACCGTCCCCTTGAGCAGGGCTTCCTGCAAGCAACTGCAAAAGGGTTTATGAGCACTGCCTGAGCAGTGGAAGCTCTGCAAGCAGCGCTGCAGAGGGTACAGGACAGTCACCTCTGCTGGTCATTTCCCAACAAATTGCCATGTTTGCAGATGCCCTCATGCAGCCCCCTCTGAATGATGCACAACCATCACCTCCTTTGGGGACCAACAGCAGCACCACGGCAGCAAACAAGCAAACAAAAATTCCCTCCCCCAAACCTTTCAAAGCCAAATCCCATTTCATCAGATCTATGACAGCTGCAGGGATCCTTTCAATCACAGAGAGTATAGATCGTGCTACTCCCAAGATATGGTGCTTGTTTCTGCTTCTCATGCTCTTACTACATATTACTCCCCCAAGTTTTATTTGGAAAGGACGTGGCTCTCAGTTATACTGATAGCACTTTATTGTAAGTAGCAAGGATACCATGGAGCCATTCATTACTGTCAGACTTGCAAGAGACTATCACAAAAGTTAAAACGAAATGCCAATACCATGATTTGCTGTTTACCATACAGCGCATGTTATTTCTAGACATGATATAGAAGTAGTATAACAGCTTAAGTGTATTAAATGTGCCATAAACATCTAAATTGCTGTTGATATTTTTTTAAAGGATCAAAGAGACTTAAGTAAATATCAGCCCACTTAGTTGGGAACAATTGCAGAATGTTTGTCAGAGTCCCCAGAGACCATCTAGATCCACAGTCCCAGGTAGCAAGGGCTGCAGAGATGAAGCATGAGAGAACATTTTGCTCAGCAGAGACTTCCCATTAAACCCCAGTATGTATGGAATATGCATTTATCGGTAACCAAAGAGCCACAGGCCTAGATTTCAAAATATAGCAACTACTTGAGGCCCCTCTCTCATAGCACTTCAGTTGACTTGTGTTTTCCCCCCAGAACAAACCATTAGTTTTAACAGTGTTTATATGAATATGCATAACATTCTTATGAACGTAATACTGGACTTGTGGGGTTTTTTAAGGGTGTGCTTCTCCATTCATTAGTTATTTTCGTATTTGTTTCCCTTTCTGCTTCAAAAGCCACTCTCCCTTATCACATAAGATCAGACCCACTTTAGAACAACTAACATTAAAAAAAAAGCTTTTTTTTATATAAAGAAATGCTACTCTAAGCTTGAAACTTCCCAGCAGATACTCCTATATATTTCTTTCCAAACTTCAGCCTCATACATCATCCAGAGAAATTATTTTATAATAGGTAACATTATAGAAACATAAAAGTTGCTATGGAAAAGGCTCTTCAGGCACCCCCCAAAGCCCAGTGGTTTGAAGCATAATACAATTTCATACAGGCTTGGTCAGGAGATAGGTTTTGGCACTCTCAGTACGTAAGATACTAACTAGCACTAAGGCACGCCTGGCCAACCAAATGTCCCTGAAAGGTCCACTGAGCCCCTACTGAAGAAAAGCGTCCAACTCCCATCACGAGGGATGCACATTTTGTAGTATTTTGTGTCCAGAGTGTGGACTCCATGATACTTCATTTGGAAAATTACATTCCAGGTTAGTAGATGGTGGAACAAGAGAGCATTTCATGGTACTGCACAGGATTTTCTCTGAAGGAAGGGGACAAGATCTGTTATTCAGCACTTCGGGAAATATTTGCCTTTGAAAGTGCTGTTGAGAGAATGCCAATATTCAGGACAATCCAAAGGCTGGGACATTTTTGGCCCCAGATAACATTAAGGAGAAAAAAAAAAAATTGAAAGGCAAGCTCATTCTCTTCTTAATAAAAATGTTCTTATCTCTTCTCTATAAATTCTTGCTCTCAGGGTTTTATGTCTTGGTCATTTTTAAAATCACATCAGGCACCAACTTGCTACACAAGTAACAAACCTCCAGGCAGTTATTATTCAACAATGGACTTAAAACTAATGTAGCAATTTTTAGTTACCTCCAAGCAAAACAAAAAACACATTTCCTAAAGTTTCCAACTTTAAAAGAGAAAAAAAGATGCATCTGTCTTCTTTAGGAAGCAACAGAAAGGAAGCGTACAAGTTGCACTGTGAGAAAAAAATAAATCAACATACGGAAGATGACTTCCTGTAATGCTTCTCACTGGCTGCAGTGCGTTTTCACTTGGCTGAATCTCACCTTTCGCAGGCCCAGAAGCAATGATGACTCCAACAAGTGCAGCAGCCAGAGAGGATAGGATTGCACGTGGCCGTCCGAAAATGCCAAAAAAACTCTGAACTAAGAGACACCGCTAAGGGACAATTTCCCAACAGGCATTCAGTAGAGGCTGGTTTTTTTTCCAAGGGTGGAGAAGGAAACAAGGCTTATCAGCATACATTTAAGCATGAAAAAGATAAAAAGAAAGAATGAGAGGAGAGGACCGGTTCAGCCTCATTAGACACTAGCTGCTCAAGAAGGTGTTGTTGACATTCTTTTGCCCTGAAAATGGATGCATTTTTCACTCCTTCCCCCAGCAACTTTACACTCTACTTTTGGGTTTCTTTTCAGGATCTAATATAGCAATGAGGCGCACACACACACTCATGGGTGCAGATTGCCATCCTGGAGGGCTGGGGATGGCCAGGGAGGTGAAGGGCAGCTGCTATGAGTGGCACTGGCACAACATTAAAAGCTAGAGAGAGACCAGACCTCCTGACTTGCCTGTGTTTTGCTGCTGCAACGCTGCTCAGCACGGACAGATGGATTTCCAGGGATTACTATGCGTGCAATGCAGAAACCTTTGGGAAAGTCCCAGAATTCTTTTTTTTTTTTTTTTTAATCGATCATATCCAAGGTTGCTCTGAGAACAAAAACAGCATTTAGTAGAAAAAACCTTTACTGCAAGAGAGAGTTGAGTGGTAGAAGAGATGCCTGTGGCTTGCTCTGCATTTCACTCAAGGTGAAATTCGTCTACAGGAGAGTCCCCTTCCCGACAGGGATGCTCTGGGAAGCAGAGCCTCTTACCTGGCATGGGGGGACCTGTCTGTGCTGGCACCAAAGAAGGTACAGATCCCCACAAAACCCCCTCAGATGAGAAAATGAGTGTTCCTTCTGCCGTGTTAAATATGGAGAAACACTAGAAAGGAGGAGGTGGCAACTCAGGAATACGAGCCTCAGCAGATGTTAGTGTGTAGCACCAACGGAAGACAATCTTGTGGAAAAAGCCCTCTGTGGGCTGTCCATTTAAGTCACCGCTTGGCTCTGAACCTCTCAGAGCAGATTAACCTCGGAAGCAGCCCTGCCAGACTGACAGTTTGGCGTGAGAGGAGGCAGACAAGTGACCCAGGTACCACGAACATAAAACATGGGCTTGCTTTTTAATTGCACAGTACCCAGCCAGAAATATTGTCGTTGCTGGCTGGTCTACAAGACTCAACATGCCTTTTGCTGTGCCAAAACACAATGACATTTTATTCAGAAATTCAGCAAAATGACATCTGCTGCTGCAATGGCCAAGTTTCTGCCTCGGCAAAACTTGGACTAGGTTTTAGCTAAGTGGCCAGACAGGTGATAACATGGCGAAGTCTCCATCCTCCTTTCAGTGTTGGCTCTTCACAGGGATGCAAAGGGGCTAACACCTAATTTTGTAGGTGTAGAAAAGCTGTGCACTTCAGATTTCTATATGTACCACAGGCACCAGAGATGATGTCTTGCTTGACTTCAGGGAATAACTGACTCTGTGTGAGGAGTGCTAAGGTCAGCGGAAAAGGAAAAGAAGGAACATCAGAAATACGCCTTAGGCACCCCAGAGATCCATAAAAAGTGGGAAAGCTCTGGGTGGGAGAATGTACTGCCCTGTTTCCACAATCTCTTGTCACATTCACTCTATGTACAGTCAGGATGCAGGAAGATCCAAATATAGCAACTCCTATACACCAAGTTTTAGAGGAAAGAAGGGGAGAAAATGGTGTCCAGAGACATCTGGAGCACTACCAGGCACAGAGGTACAAACAGTAGGAAATGAGTGCTACATCCCCACAAAGAGGCACAAGTCACTGGGCTGGAGAAGTATACAAAAAGTTTCCTGGAAAAGGTTTTATCAAGCTACATAATTTTGCTGTGTTTTGAAGAAGTTCAGATCATCTTAAAATCAACCAGAGGCTACTGAGAGAAAAAGGCCTGCAGGCACCAAACAATTTAGCTTTTTTTAGTGCTTCAGCTTAGCAAAGTTAGCAGCCAGGCTGAGAGCAGCAGAGGCTCTACAGTCGCAGAGTCAAGGCAAAGTGGAGGCACCGAAACCTGCTTTCCAGTCAGTAAAAGGCTTCAAAATGTTAATGAAAAATTGTGTCTGCCAAAAATACAAGTGTCTTATAGGTAATTCTTCAGTCACTTTTTTTTACTAACAGTGTCTATATCCACAGTGAAACATTCACTGGAGTGGGAAGGGCATGACACAGGGGAGGAAGAACGAGGACTGGTGAAACTTCAAAAGTTTCCATGTTTCATCCTTGGGTTCTGCAAAAGATCTGGACACACGTCACCCCAAACCCCACAGAAGCAGTAAGTGCTTCGCAGCAAACAAGCACTCTTAGATGGATGTCATCACTCAGATCACAGCCAAATACTTCCAGACTAATACCTGAAATCCTGGCAAGATTAGCCAATGCTCACACTGTGCAGCAGGTATCCTGATTTATGCCTGCAGGAGACAAGAGAAGCCATGGCCTCCTCACTATTGTGGTCATAACATCCCTTATTTCAAACAAAATTCAAGGAATGGGTGTTTGGGCAGACTTCCCAAATAGCTTATCGTGCAGGACACAAAGCAGGCAGGCTGCAGGAGGGATTTCCAGAGTTATTGCATGCTGAGTTGGTAACTCATTGGATTGAGGGAGCTCCGTCTCCCTCAGCAGAAACTTGAGAGCTTGTCCCTGCAGACAGCTTCTGCTTGTCCCTCCGCGAAGCTTGACTCTCAATCAGCCTCAGAGGAACAGCTCTCTTTGTCCACAGCCCCAGAAGGGAAAGACAAAACCAAAAATGCCTTTTTATCATCACAGGCAGACCAGCTGCATCCTCCTCCTTACAGAGATCACTCCTCAGCTTCTCACAACATGCCTCATGGCCCCAGCTCTGCCAGCAGCATGCTCACAGCACATGTTTCTAGTTATTCCCTTTTAACCCCTCTGGCTTCATGTTACAGAAGACCTATATAAGGAATCCAGGTTCTCTGTAGGTGGATGGGAGCAGGAGAACTTGATCCAAAAGGAGCAAAATCCTGCAGCTGTCATCGAGGTGAAGACTTAGCGTGAAGACTTAAATCACAGTGACCGCCAGAGGCTGAATTGCACGTGTGCGTGGGATTAAGTCACATCTAACTCCAGGCTTCCCATGTACAAGCATTTTAACAGCTACCTCTGTACATGCAGATTAAAAACATAAGCAAAGAAATGTAAAAACCAGAAGTGTGTCTTCAGCGTGCGCAGCTGGAGCCAGCTGGCACACGGCTGTCATGAAGCCCTGCACCACTTCGGCAGAGTCTCAACCAAAACGCAATCTCCCCTCTCCTTGAAACACTCCTGCAACAAAGCCTCGCAGCCCAGACCTGCCAAGTCTCCTTTATTTGGACTGAAACTCACTCACACTTGGCAGCAGTTCGGTGCAATTTGAAGCTGGCTCAGACCTAAAGTGAAAAGATTAATGGGATATTTGAAATCTCACTCCCATTTTTCCTCAGATCTCACTTATGTAAAAGCTCAGATGTTGGTTGCTGAGCTCCTTAAAACATAATCTGCACAATGTGCCACAGTAAATAAACAGATTTAAGCAGCAAGTCTGTTTAAAAGGAGTTTATTTAGAAAGCACACGCATCACTAAAGAGAGCTTATTTCTTATCTAACTCCAAGCACTTAGAAGGCAATCCTTCAGGGGTGTTCTGCAGGCAGTGCGAGATTAATTTTGTTTGCAGCAATTACTTTCAGGATGTTCTCCACTCACATTAAAAGGCTTAAAGTTCAGTTAGTTTTTTGGCTTGGGGATTAGAAAAAAGCTGGAGACATTAAAAAAAAACTTTGGGTCAAACTTACCCAGAAGAGTGGCCTTCCCTGCTTGGGTGGACTGGCCTTCAGCAGAGGAAGCAATGAGAGTCTAACACACTCAGACCTGCAATCGGAGGATCTGACGGACCACAATTTCAGCCCTACTTCTCAGCAGTGGCCTCATCCAAACAAGTTAAGGCCTCTAAACAGTGCCTGAATTAACTGAATTCCCACATGCACATTTACTAGACAGACAGACCTGGAGTTGCTCTTGCTGCAGAGAGGCTGGAGAGGACCTCAGCAACCACCAACAGTCACATTCTGAACACTGACCATCACAGGACCAACCACACCATCCATTTTTGAAAGCCAGACCACGACAAGTTGTACCCTTTTCACATAAATCACAAATGTCCAAGTTCAAGTAACAAACAGCACACGTTCAACAGCCTCTAGCAACAATTCAGGCCAGAAAAGACTCTGAATTCCCTCTGGATATCAGGGAAAAGTTGGTATTTTCCCTCAATCTGGAAGCCCCTTCAGGGCCCACTGAAGCCTGCGTATGTTCACCATGGACTCAAAGCTCACGAGAGGGCAGGGGCTTTGATTTAAAAGGTAACAGGAGAGATGGCAACTTCAGCCCATAGATTTCCTTCCTGCCACGCTGATGAGTTGGTTTAGTGCTGACTCAAGAGAACAGCAAGCAGCTACTGAACCAATAGACACATTTTCTTTGCTGCTCATTCATCTGCACCTCAGGATTTAAATGTGGAAGGGGAGAGACCCACAGCCTCTGCAGCTTAGCTCAGGAGTTAAGAAGCCAAATGAATGGTTTTTAATCTCAAAATACTATATTGTGGTTCAAGTTAGAAAAAGATTTGCATATTGCTACTCCAATCTGAAGTGATTTAGTCCTTTCTAGTAGCAAGGAACCGTATTCTGTTGTGTGGACTCACACTTTGGCATTCACACAAAGCGTTCCCAGCATCCTAAATCCCACCATGCCATTTCCTTCCGCCCTTTCTTGCTCCCATTCCCATGAACATGCCCAAATCACTAATTTCGACGCAAGCGAGACTGTAGGCTCTCTCTGCTTTTTAATTCTGGTTTTCAGTGCCTTGCACAATACATCAGGCAGCACCATCTAACTGATTCAGGCAGCTCCTGAATGTTTCTTTATCTTTTTTGGTGCCAAAGCCTGTGGCTGCAGATCTGAGCACACCCACTTGGTACCAGGCCCATGCTGACTGCATGCCTGTTGAGTAGAGAATTACCAGCTACAGCAAATGGCAACTGTGTACAAAGTCATTTGTACATTGCAATAGTGGTAAAAATACTCTGGAGAAAGTAGGTGCTTCCATTGTTTCACGAAATTAATTCCACATGGCACCCCATATTGTCAAATGCAGTGTTGTGCAAGTATATTACAAACACTAGCCCTCTGTCATGTGCATCAGAAAAAACGCTTACACTTTATTTCACGTATAACCCTTCACCCATGAAACATAAGGCTTATGACTGACTGGTATGCAGAAATGACAACCACAGACTATTGAGGAATACAAGTAAATAGTTGCATACAAACCATATAACCCTCTGGCAGATCAGCGAGAGTGAGCTGACCATCGTGACCCCCCTCTCCTACTGAAGAGGACAACATGTGGCCAGGGATGCATGCCGGCTTGGTTAATTCAGGGGGTGAGTGCACTGAATACTGATTGTAAGGTATCACACAAATAAAAAATAACTTCATTTGCTGTGTTTGCACAGTAATTTAGAAAAGTCACAGTGCCTTGGCATCTGTCCTCTGCAGCCTGCTTTTGTCCTGTAGTACAAAATCTTCTGCTGTAACTTCTCCAATACTTCATTGTATTGTATTTCTTACCAATAAAACAACAAAAAGTGGGGTTAAATATTGAATGGGATTTTCAATACACAAATAGCTAGACTGCTGAGCATAGCTGATTTTTCTTACATTATTCTACCAGTAACTTTCTTGGAAGCCCCTTTGGCGTTCAGATTTAAGGCATATAGCACTGTTCTTCCTGCCTGCAGTCAAGAAGGCTGAGCTGAAGTCTATCTGCCTCTAATTTGATTTTAGCATCTTTACACATTTGATTATTTACTGTAACAAGGGACAGGCATTCAGACAGACCCATTTTTCAAACAAATCAAGTCAAACATTTTGAAGACCCCTCTAGCTACCTGGAATAATTAAATCAAAACACTCTGTAAAAGCAGGGGTCAATGAAACCAAGCTACACCATTATGGCATTTCATAGACGACTTGGCTGAATACAGAAATGTCATGTTTTTTCCATTGCAGCATTCCTTGACTCTGTCTCTGGATGACGCTTTCTACGAATTTTTAGTGCCATGAGCCTTTCCACTGTCTTTCAAGGTCACAGCATTATGTGCTCTGACGCCTCTCACAGTTACTCCACATTTCTCAGTTTCTGCTCATTACTGCAAGCTGGCAAACACAACAGTTTATACTTCAGATTTAATGCTGTAAGTCCAAGTGGCTCAGTTCTAGAGAGAGAAAATCTCCAAACCTACTCCTATCTCCAACATACCCAAACACCACTTATGGAAGGAGCTGAAAGAAAAATGCAGGATTTCTAGTCTTTGGCTTCTCTTTTCAACCAACTCAGTTTCCTAAAGAAACACAGGACAAATAAGTACCAAAATTTTGCAGGGAGCATACAGAAGGGGCTGTGCAGGTATCCTGAGCCAATGTAGCACACTGAAATGTAGGAATTGCACACAAATTCCTGTGCGATTTAAAGCCATTTACAGGGTGAGGATCCTGCAGAGTGCTACATATACACTGCGGTTATTCGTATTGGTGAGCTGCATCTTGCCTATCTCCTAGTTTCTTTCAGATGAACTCTTTAAGTAACAGGTTGGACCTGGGATCCCTATGCTTTAGCCTTTTGAATAAACTCAAGTCTCTGGATTTCAGCTACCTGCTCACCCTTCCCAGACACCTCCGGCAGCAGCTGCAACTTCTTTCAACCACTGCAATAGGGAGCCTTCGGAGACCAACCATCTCACTGAGCACCAGTTTTTCAGATAGTTATAGAAAAGAGTAAAACATCCAAACAAATGCACAAAAGGCCTACTTACTTTGTTTTTACCGAGCCCCTTTTTCTTCCTTACCTGATGCATTTCAGCTTCTGAAAGCCACGCTATTTCTCAGGTTTCTCCAGTGATACCTCCAAGCACTGCTGCTCATTTCTGCTTAGGTCACCTGCATTTCTAGGTAGGCTCTTTTTCATAAACCAGATACTTTTGGGACCATTTCCTTAATTCTGCCAGACTGGCAATTACATCCATGTTCTCACAGTCCCTAAAGTATTTTCTTCAGGGCTGTCACATCTCTTTATTTCCCAGGAATAACAGGCTGTTCTGACTACTAGTCCATCCACCCAAACAGAGCAATGTACTTTATCTAAAAGTTACAGATTATCCCCAAATTCTTCATAACATAGAAAACTTTCTTTGGCAAATGTATTATTTGGCAAAGCCAAATAGCAATGTAGCACAGACTTCTTGCTGACATCATCCAACCTTACTGTGAACTTCTTTGTATTGCGAAGTTGCTAGTGGGCAAGACTCTTCCACAGAGCAAAAACACAAGTAGGAAGAACTTCCAATAGGAGCATAAGACTTTAGCTGACAACGAATAATTTCCCCCTCGGGGAACACATGGGACAATACCATACAATAAGTACAATAAGTTCATGGTTTGTATCAATAATGCAGCAGTGAGATGTCAAAGCTTTAGGTGACATAACTTTAGAGACACAAAAGAAGAGCTCTCCGTAAATGAAATTTCTGAAACCATCCTAAGCTTCATAATGCAACTGTGCTAGAAATAGGTACCCTTTTTGCTGTGTAATAGCATTTATACCCGCAGCGATCCAAACAGCACTGATACACATCTGCTTCTTTCTAATGGTCTCTGCGAGGGCAGCCCTGGAGATTTTTGTTCAGAGCAGGGCCCTGTCACAAGTGGTATTATCCCGAACCTTAACAGACACTGACCTTCCAGCCTAAACCTGAAGTCCTCAAGCATCTTGCTACAAAGCTGATATCAAATGTGCACAGTGGGTGATGATGTCAGTGAACCAAAACCTATAATCCTTTAAGAAACATCAAGTCTTGTTTAGCCTGGAGAAGAGGAGGCTGAGGGGAGACCTCATCGCGCTCTACAACTACCTGAAAGGAGGTTGTAGCGAGGTGGGGGTCGGTCTCTTCTCCCAAGTAACCAGTGATAGGACGAGAGGAAATGGCCTCAAGTTGCGCCAAGGGAGGTTTAGATTGGACATTAGGAAAAACTTCTTTACTGAAAGAGTGGTCAGGCCTTGGAACAGGCTGCCCAGGGAAGGGGTGGGATCGGCATCCCTGGAAGTATTTAAAAGACGTGTAGATGTGGCGCTTAGGGACATGGTTTAGTGGGCATGGTGGTGTTGGGTTAACGGTTGGACTTGATGATCTTTAGAGGTCTTTTCCAACCTTAATGATTCTATGATTCTATGATTCTATGATTCTAAGAAACATCAAGTCCTCTTCAGCTTGCAAAATTGTCTGAAAATTCTGGTACAAAAAGCCAAAATGTCACACATTAAAAATGTGTAGTTGTAGCTTGTTAACAGAGGTTGTTCACAGAGCTTTAAGCAGGTAACAGGCATGAATAATTTTCTGGATGAGATAAAACATGCAAAAACATGCAATGACTTACAAGTATGTTCAAAGCAAGCCTTTCACTATTTTAAACAGTGTACTAACCATATATGACCAATTCATGACTCGATTCTTCAAACACAAATGATGTTTGAAAGCTGACACGTCTGTCCAGACCCTGCTACAAAGGACCCGCTAGAATTTACCAGTTCTGTTTCCTGTGTTACCACCACCACAAAACCATTTGAGAAGCCAAGAAAACGGGCTCCCCAAATGCACGTTGCAGCAACCAGCACCAATCCTCCTCCCGTGCACCCTGGGATGCTTAACCTGTGTTTGGCTTATAAAGCTTTGGACCAAGAGCTGGTTCTTTTCCTTTTAACTTTCACATAGTACTTAGTATAATAAGGTCCAGGAATGCTGATTCTACCAATCGCCATAAAGCAATTAAAATCCTACCTGACTTCCTTCAGCCTTTTTACTACTGATTTACTACAATCAGCTCTAGAGTCTTCATGAGTTTGCCTGTGACCATTAACAAACCTCAGGATTAGTAGCACAAATCCTAGCAAACACCCATCTCTTGATGTCTTGAAGGTCAGAGACGTTCCTCTCCACAGAGCAGTGATACCAAGTTAAACGAAAACCACTGCAGTGTGAGCCCCATATTATGAAAAAATACTTTAAGGGGGACACTTCTCCTCCTTCTCAAGGTTTTGGGGGGGTTTTTTTTGTATGCTATTCTCCCCCTTCAAAGTTGACCCCAAGTGGTGGGAACCCCTCCAGAGATGGACTGTCCCTATTTCAATGTCATCCTTACAGGCATCACAGCTACTGCTGGAAGGACACAGCTCTATTTATCAATCTTCAGATTGAAAAATTAAGACATTCTCTTCACATCACATGCAGAGCAGTGGTTCATAACTCTGGAGAGGGAAAAGGCAGGGTCTGATATATTTAGTATTGTACCTTATCTATGTAGTGCTTAGCATTATGCATTAGCTTTCTTCATACCAATTATTCAGTCTGTGGTTCATGATCAGCCCCTTTAGCAGGAGCATCAAGAGCTGCTCAAGAGCAGTTGGGTCACAACCCAAGATACACAGCACCAGGCACCTACAGCACCCACTCCAGGAGTAAGACATGGAAAGCGGCTATGTGAGCTCTGCCCTAGGCAAGTTTTCACTTACTCACTAATGTCTGCACAGGTTTTATGTGACTTTTTACTTAAGAATACAATAAAAGTAGTTACCATAGCAATTTCCACATCACTCAATACTTGTGCTACCTCTGACAGTCAGAGCACCTTTTTATAGAAATTCTTACCAACACACCGTGTGAAACTTTCTGATTTTTAGATGTTTTTGGAGGAAAAGAGACATCTTAAATTTCCTGAGATTTCAGAATCCTATTAAAAAGTGGTGCCTTTGTTTCAAAGGGGAACACTGTATATTGCACAGTAGAAACTTAATGCATTTCAGAGGAGATAGAAGAAAGCGGCTCATTCCAGAAGTATTCATCATCCACAAAGAAGATGGAAAAATGTCTGCCAAAAAGAAGCCTCTTGCTCCGTCAAAGATACAGCATGTTAAAGAGAAGTTTTGTTTCCATGGTGACTGAATTTGGAGTAAGAACATCCCCTGCCTGCATCAGACATTGCTAAGTCAAAAACCCAGTTGCTTTTGTTCATGCAGCGAGCTGGGTTTTTAACCCTGCCTCATCCAAACAAACATTTAATTAGTATTTCGCTCTCCCATTTTGCTGTGTACGGCTTCTCTTTGTAAATGAAGCAGGAAAAAGAAAGAAGGTACAACTAAATATGAGAAACCTGATCATGCAAACTTAATAATTAGAAATAGCTCTAGTTCTCAACAGCATAATAGTATTTTTAAAAAACACTTTTTAAAAATACCAGCAACAAGCTGTCCGTTAAAGACAATTACCAATTATGCATAGGCCAATGATGTACAAGTTCTTCTTTACTTTCCTCATCTCTCAGATACAAAAGCTAACCCTTCTCTCATCCTATCAATCTCACACTTTTCTAAAGAATGAGAAAAAACAGATTCTCAGCAGCCAGCTTTGAAGGGACGGCTACCTGGAGCACAGTCAAATGTAGGAAAAGACGATTCAGAGCTGAAGGTCCTCAACAGCCACATTTTGATCAGTCATCTGCCTGTTTAAAATTCTGATCTCACCTATATCACAAAAACTGGCAATGGCTCCACTTCAATCAGTCAGATTACTGCCCTTCAGACTAATACCAGCACTGGACTTGAGACAAAGGTCGTTAGCTTGAGCATCTCACCTGATGCATTGCCAAAGCACCACACAATGCAGAAGATCGTGTGAAGACAGCAAGAGGTGAAATGGTAAACCACAGCTTTGTGTCGGAGCAGTACCAACAGGCTGACAGTGTTGTAGCTTTTCAGCACTGCATGGCTAGATGGCAATGGGAAAAACGATCGAATCCCTTGCTGCGCTGGGGGCATCTCTCTGGTGATTTCATACGTAACATATCATTTTTGCCACTGAAATTGAAGGGCCAATTTTAGCACTTGGGTTTTGGCTACAGTCACTGAAAGCAAAATCTGACACAGCCACTAAAGCTACCAGCACCTTCTTGTAGCTGCAAATGATCTATTGTCATATGCAAGGTATGGGAGCTGTATAGACAGGGAAAAAAGTCCATGATGGCTCAAAATAAAAAAAAAAAAAAATTAAAAAAAAGTGTGTTCGAGATACAGAAACCAGAGTTAACTTAAAAGGGTATTTCACAGAGTTAGTTGCTCTAGCATTTCTGGCCAACATTTGCCAAGTTGCACAATTCTCAGCATAGAGGAATTTATTTTTTCCAGCAAACAAAATGCTTCAGTACTTCTTTCTATATAAAAGAAAGAATGCCAGCTGCACGCAAGAAACCTAGTAAAACAATGGACATTGGATGTTTCCATTTAAATGTATCTGAAGGATCAGAGTCATCATTATCCAAGTTGCCCAACGCTTTCCAGTATAAGGCCCTTTGTCAGTTATTTATGCCATTGCCAAGATTTAGGCTGAAAGTTTACATGCTGGGCGTATGCCTCAAGCAATTTCTTTTATCTTTTTTTTTTAATTTCAACTAAAGCAATACAGCTGTTTCTGAATTAAAATGAAGAAACAGTACGCTCCTTTGCCCACAATAAAAAGCTTTCAACCTTTACCTCGTTTGGCTCTACCCACTCTGCAATTGAGAATGCAACTCAAAGCTTTGGCAACTAGTGGCACTAGAGCAAGAACATTTTCTGCCATCTCCAGGAAAATCCATGCAAATTTACCCGCTTTACCAGCTTTGGAAAATAAAACCTCAACTGGTATGTGCCTATAAAAATAAGTATTCAAGATCCTTTTCCTGAAGTGTAGTGCTCTACATTTTAAGGCCAAAGTGTAAAGTTTTGTTGACTACTGTCAACAGCACTGTTCAAAGTCCCATGTTGCATGCAACCAAGCAGGCAGAAGCCTGACACTGAATAAAATATACCTCTTTCAGATCCCTTGGCTATGACTACTTTTTCAACAGCACGTTGTCCCGTCAATAATTCTCACTAGACTGACTGTAGAAACAAACAAAAAGAAAAAGGCACCAAAAAAAAAAAAATCAAGCCCAATTAATTTGGAAATTCAAAAGGTTCTTCACCAGCTTCTGAGGATGGGAATTTTTCGCATCCAGTTTCAGCAGAAGCTGCAATACGAGAAACAATTGAGACTTTATTTTCATTTAGAGGCAGAGCAAAATAAGTCTTTCAATTAAGTTTGTATACGAAAGCTGAGGTTTTAAGTCCTTCCAAAAAAACCATTTTCTTCTACTTTTATTGACTTAAATGAAATGTTTTCACTCAAATGTTATCTACAAACAAGCCTGTTTACTAAGTCAAGTCTTGTGATATCAACAGTTTAGTTCTTCAGAAAACATGATGATGAATGGGACTCCTCTCAGCTCACTTAATGACGGGTGTCTAACAAGGTGGAATGAAGTGGTCTCTAGAGATTCCTGTCTCTCTCAGCTGGCTACTGAATGTAGCTAAGACCAGACACTTAATTTCTAGGCAGCAAGAGCTAGATGAAATGAGTTCTATCCACAGATGAATTTCATTAAAACTACTGGATATCAACTACTTCTACTCCCAAAAGAAGGAACTGCAGGATGAAAACTTGGCTCTCCTCACTTCTGCATGTGCTCATGGCTTTATGTCAGGGATTCCAGCTGCAAGCATCAGCTTGACTTGTGTTGCTTTCATCGTATTTTAAAGAGTTTTCTTTAGAACTGCAACATGAAATACTTAGAAATACGGTAACAATTTATTACTGCTGAGAAGCATTTCTGGATCCTGCTGAGTCAGGGCCTGGGAGGAAAGGTTCTCACCATGTCTCACCACAAAGTGCAGAAAGGATCCAGGATGGGGATATGGCCCTTTTACAAGTCTCAGCCATGACTGTCATCTTTAAAAAGATAAAAGAAAGGAAGCAAATAAAATCTCTTTCTTTAGACATGCCACTAATGTGCAAGCATGTGCCACAACTCCACTGCAAGGGAGCAAAACCAATCCATCCCATTGGTTCATGTTGGCATGCAGTGAATTTTGCCTCTAATTCCTATCAAGGGAGCTGAAGTTCTTCTGTCTCACGGCCTCTTTCTTTGATCATGTTACTTGAGCTCCTTATGGCTGTCCACTTTAAAATGGTAGCTGAACCTTTTGTTCTATATTCCAAGTCAAATAGTCCCATATAAGGGTAAATCCAGCCTCAATATGATGATATATTTTGAGGTAGACATTATATCTCAAGTTGCTGCTCAGATAAAAACAAGCTTTGCTTTTTACCATAATCTACTACACACAGCCAGACTAGAAGCTCAGTGTTGTCCACTTCTTCCACAATTTATGTTTAGTCTCATTAACTTAACAAGTAGGTGACAAAACAAATATATCTATTCAGCACAAATTGGGCAGCATCCTTTTGAGCTTTCTTTCCAACTTTTCATAAGTTCCGTGCACCTGAACAAGGAAATGAATACATCAAGCACTAGAGCTTAATAAAGGTTTCCAATTACTATATTTTCCTCTTCAATCTTAAAACTGACATTTATGATTTAAAAAAAAAAAAAGCTGATATTATGAAAAGGTTCAAATACAGAAAAAAGTATTTGAGATCTATTGTGCACAGGCCAAGAATTTTAAAAATTAGACTGGGAGGAGAAGCGCATTGTATTTTCAAATCAAATAAACCCAGCGGTCAATAGGTTATAAATTGTTAAATAAGATGCCTGTTCATACAGAGCTCTCCGTTATTTACTCATTAGCACTTATGAAACAATAAGAGTTTACTAATACAATCACCAGAGCCTGTTACTCAAAGCACCCTTTACAACCTTCAGACAACTGGCCTTTCTGAAGGATGGCAATGAGCAATTTGGAAACAGAGCATCATGTTACTCAGCCCTACCAAAACCCACAGACTGCAAGAAATTAGATGGCTTAGTGCAGTGCCACATCTCCAGCAGCACTTCAGCCTGTCAGCATCTTGGCACATTAGCAATGGCTAATGCTTGTCCTGCAGATCCAAGAGTCTTTCCAGGCTCACTAGTGCTCTCCTTCCAGTTATTCTGATCCCCAGAGCATTGTGATTTTCTGTCAATTTTGCATACACTGCTGTTTCCAGAAATTCCAGTTCAGTGTTTACACGTGTTTCACAACGATCACTCCTAACAACCATATCAGAGACAATATTATCATGTTTTAATTTCCTATGAACTGCTGGCTAAGACTACATAGAAAGTTGTGAGTGCCAGATGGTCCAAGTTATTTTATTCATTCTTTCAGAATCTTTATAGAGCCATAGACACTTCACACATTTTGCCATTTAAAATCATGAACACTTTGCCATCACCCCTAAAATTCTGCCAATTGCCTTGGCTATTACCTTTGCTATATCATCAGCTACCAGTCACCATCACAGGCTTGCCAGCAACGTGGCTGAAGTACAGTTAAGAGAACTACAAATCCCGAACTGAAACACCTCTTAGACAAACTGAGTGTCAAGCAAAGCCTGACTGGTGGGCAACCATATTTTTTACTGGGAAATCCTCTCATTGGCCTTGGACAGTGAAAGTCAAGTATACAAAGCACAACACAATCAGCAGCATTTACTTGGTCATAGCTCAGATAATGACTTCAAACACTTTGTAGAGACAAGCAGAAAGTCTGAGAGCTACTATTTTTATTTCTCCCGTTGGCTTTAACATGGCTGACTCAAGAAGATGGGTTTCTTAGATCAATCATTGATAAATAGTGGAAGGACCATCAGCTGGCAGTGGCTGTCTTGACAATAGACAGGAAATGCTGATACATTCCTATCTTACTTTTAAGTATGTCTATGAAGAAAGACTCTTTGTCAACAGCCAAATAAAAAAGAAAAGTTATGAAAGGCTATTTGAATTTACAGCTCCAAATCAGCAAGTGTGGAAGTAGATACTTGAGTGTTTTTCCGAGCAGAGATGGGCTGGAGCACTTCGCTGAGGCAGGATCCACCTCCCCATCCAGGAGCAGTGGAAATTGTTTACTAGTCTTTTAATTTCGGTATTTTTTTTTCTGTCTGAGAATTCCCATGACAGATCCTACAACACAAAGAAAAAGCTGCTTTCCAGTCAGTCGCAGATCTAGCCAACAAGAAAGTGGGATCCTTACCATCTGCTACCTGGAAGCAGTTCAACATGCCTCATTTCTGCAAGAAAAACGATGAAGGCAACTGTTGTGTTACTCATAGTTATATTTAATAACAAAACCCCTAAAATGTCACTTTCTTCCCAGTCCCAGGGCTCCTGGAGCTCATTGTCAGAGCTGCTTCTCCTCTCAAGCAAAACTTGCTCTGGAACTGTCCCCACCCTCTTGGTGTCTGGACCTTCTGCGTCCTGCTAGCTCCGATCCCAAACAGTTTGTCTACACGCTCATTTGGGGGCAACTAGCAGAGAGTCCTGATCAAAAGAGTGTGACAAGCATTCCAGTATTATTAAACATTTCCAGTTATATTATTGGGGATCTTAAATTGACTTTTTCTTCTTTCCTTTGTTTTGGGACTTACTGAGCTATTAGATTTTAAAAAATATCTAATGTCACAGAAGCAGCTGGGGGCTACTTCACTGAGACTAGCAGCCATGGAGAGAGTCTGGTTTTATTATTTATCATGCCATTTAGGTTCTCCTTTGTCACCTGTGTTGCTCAAGTCACTTTACTGTACTGTGCATTTACCCAATAGAGAATTACTTCTCTGCCATAAGAGAATGTGGTAACAGGCCAGTCATTCAAGCGAAGGAACAGCTTCCACTTTGTTTATATGGAAAAAGGTAATTTGCAACAGCCTTAACATGTGAAATATTCTGGATCAGATAACATAATCATCAGCCTTTGCTCCTCAGAGGCCAGTAACTCTTGTTCAGCATCTCACCTAGGAAGAAAGCTTGGCTATCTGAAAAAAGTGCTAATTAACTAAAACTCTGTTTTGAAAAAACAGTATCTGCACAGGAGAGTCTGGCAAATGTTTCTTTTCTGAAGCATTTAATTTATTTGAACAAAACACTGCATTTTAGCTTTAATTACAGTTTGACCAGCTATACTGCTGCTTCCCAGGGAACTACAAATCTGCAGCACAGAAGAAGCCATACTGGCTGGATGAACTTTCTCTTTTTTTTCCCCTCTTTTTTTTTTTTGGAAGTGCTGTAAAAGTCAGCTGTTTCTTTATAGTCCAATTGCAAATCCACTGCCTGGGGAAGCTACTAATCCAGAGCCCTGCAGCTGTATCATAACCTGAATTAACATTTCTGGAACTGCTGAAAATGTAGAAATATTATTACTCATTTGATAGATGATTGGAAGGAGTTTTCCAGGCAGGCAAATTCAAAGCATTGCGTAGGTGTTATTTCTTAGACTTTTCATGTAAACATCACTGGGAAGAGTAAAGGAGTAGGATGGAGAACAGTAGCTTCCCAGCTCAAACCATACCCTCACAGGGGGGTACCTGGGTTGTGGGGAGAAAAGAAATTTTTTTTTTTAATGTAAGGACACCACTTAAGAGAGTCTCAGTGCAAGCACTGAGCAGTTGTTTAGAGATTACCAAGATTACATAGTCATGGAGAACGGAGTGAGGAGAGCAGCGCTGAAAATCTGTCTTCGTGCCACACAGGAAGGATGTTTTGGGGGGAGTTTCTAGACAAGCTGCAATTGAGCCTGGGTGTTATTTATTCAGGCATCCTGAAAACATCCTTCAATTGCTATGTGGGGGTTGCAGAGGAGTGCAAGCAACATCCCCTGGTTTGGAGCCAGTAGGGTGATGGCTGAGGCTTCTTCCTCTGCTTCATCTCTGTGGCCCTGGGAGGAGATGAGACTGGCACAAGCTGAGTTGAACAAGGAGTTGAAGTCATCCTTGCCTCCTGGCATAGCCCAACACAAAATCCACAGCTACCAGAGCTTCGGGATGCTTGCAGTTCTTGCTAGTGTGGTATTCTGCCTTGGAGAGGGAGATGACATAAGACACAGTTACATATTGCCCACCAGATCTTCCCCTGGTGTGGGTATAAAATTGTGGGCCAGGCAGACAGACCTTGGTTCTGTTCCTAAAAAAAAAGGCTATTGGTCCCACATGAGTGTCCCTCGAAGGACGATGAGGAAGCATCGCCTTCCCAGAAATGCCATGTCCTCAGTCCACACAGGGACATTTCTTGTGTATCTGTTACATATGGGTCAATTTTGAACATACTGTTTATGTCTGCCTGTCTTCACAACTCAGGGTGACATTACAGGAGAAATGACTGTCCATGACAAGCAGCTGGGCTGTGGCAGGACTCGCACAGGGGCGAGCGCGGTGTGATGGCAGGGCGTTTTTCTGCCGCACACACACTGCACGTCCAGCCCATGTGTGCCACAGCCGTACTTGTGCACAGCAGCGCGCCAGCGCTGCGCGGCTCCGGCTGCCCTCTAGTGACTTGCTCACAGGATAACCCTCTTCCAGCGCGAATTTGGCTGCTGACTGATCCCTTTTGGAGCTGCAGCTCTCCTGATCCAGCTACCAGTTGATGTCTATAAATTCAGACATGGTTTTGATACGCTTTACTAACTACACATTAGTATCCGCTCTCCATTTTCAGAAAAAAGATATTTCCCATCAGCAGAAACCAAATCCACAGATCACAAAAATGGGCAGAACTAACAGATAATGAAACACTGTGCCCACTTACGTGCGTGCTGAAATCATTAGTGTTTCTCTTTCTAGCAAACATTTCTCAGCAGTGAACTTAAATGTTTTCAATCACATTCTAGAATTTCGTTACATGCAGAAATTATTGCTCACCTGCCATGTTTCACCCCAATTTACCAGTTTTGACAGATCATCTTGGGAAAGGCACCTCTGTTAGAGAATAGTGTTTCTGCTCAGAGCCTACACCCTCACTCAGCCAGGCCTTTAATCCAGCTCCCCTCTACTCAGCCAAGGGGCTCTGGGTTACTCCAGTTGTTTTTTTCTTTTAGTCCCTGAACATTTGCAGGACAAAAAGATAGTTTTGGATCAGCCTCCTGCCTCCCTGATACTTTCATTGTGCCACAGCTATATCAGACACTCCTGTACTGTTTAAGCGTCTATAAAGAAAACTCATAGCATTAAACAGCTGCACAAACACCTCTTTTGAAACCACCCTTACATGTAAAATTTCAGTCACAGAATGAGCTTCAGTTTTTACTATGTCAAACCTCATTATATTCTGCTCTCACAAATGGTGGAATTCTTTATCTTATCAGTCTGATGAGACTCCAGTGCCAACGTTCCCCTGACCCACATACTCCCTTCTGAGCCATTTTGAGGGAAGAATCTAAAGACCTATACTTTTTAATTACGTTATAGCATGTGATTAAGATAACTTGGAATAAACTCAAGGGAAAATGAGGGCAGAAAAATTAACTCTTGAGAAAACCGCAAAACTTGCTAACATGAAGTATACTCATTTCTTAAATTAAAAAAAAACAACCCCAAACATGTTGTGACTCATCACCTGGAGTTGCCTCCGCAGTCTGAAAGCCAGGCTGCAGCATTTAATTTTTCGACTTCCTAGAAATTCATATTTGAGTTTGAATTCTGTGAGCAGGTTTTAGCTCCCAGACAATCATATTAAACCACAGAAGCCAACGCCCCTCATCCAAGCTCAGGCCATTTAAAATCATTACCCAGGATGTGATTAGAGTCCGAGCTGGGGCTAGTGCTTTTAGGGGACACAGGGACCACTTTAAGTGACTCAACTTTGCAACACATTCTCCAAAAGTCTCATTGTCCCTTTCCAGCGCTACTCAGCTCTTTCTTCCTTCACAGGCTGGATTATCTCCAGCAGCTGCCCGTGGCTTCCCTGCTGCAGGCGTGTGGTGTCCACCCCCAGCTACTGACTCAAGCCCACAGACCAGACGTCTTTGTCTTGCTCTTGGTGAAGTAACACAGAAATGGTATTTCACCAATCATTCCTGTTTCACTTGTACTATTTATTCCTTTTTTTTTTGAAGCAAGAGTATCTGTGATCATTACATTAGCACTGAGATTTCTGGACTCTGATGTTGTGGCAGAAAGCATACCAGCCAGACATGCTGAGCTGCAAAGACTTGGAGAATATATATTTTTAGAGCCCAGAGGAGTTATTGACAAACAAAATCTACAGTTTTTCATTCATTTGTAGACATGACAGATACCCTATCACTGGCAGAGTTCACACATGATAAAATTATTTATCTCAGGGTAAAATGCATTGCTTCCTTTAGAAGCAAATGACAAAAGTTAATGATACATCTGATAATACCAAGTTTTTTTGATTTTTTTTTTTTAATCAGTAAAGATACTTCCTGTGAATTAGTTTTATTTATAGCTGTTCAAACCAAACCACAGGAATTCAAATCGTGGAGTTTCAGATCTTTGTAGAAATCTCTAATTCACTATGCTATTATTTTAACAAGATACTAGTTTGCCTGGTTTATGAACTAGGTTAGTTCAACTTCAGGGTTCCCCCACATTTTATAGACCTGTCGTAGACCCTGAAATCACCCAGCTCCAAAGACAGGCAGAGCAAGCCTGAATACATGCCTTCGTTGCGCTGCTTATGTAGGATGTAGCTGTGGTCAGTTTGACCACCAAAGCAAGCTAGAAAACCTTCAAGCCATTACAGTAATGCTGCCAACATGACACTTCAGAAGTATAGATGTTTTCTAAAGACACTGTTGAACCCCAATGTGCTTTGTGTCCCTAAGTCTTGTGGCATCAGTCGTTTCAAAGCAGCTTGTCATGGTTTAGGAAGGGTGATTTTCGTTTTCCAGCTATGCAGCTTGTTGTCCCTATGACACATTTACAGCAAAATCCCAAAGATATCGACCCAGCAGTCAAAAGTCCCAGCCACGTGAGACATTTGCCTCAATGACAACCCTGGCTCCCCAGGGCTGGCTCGTTGCCAGCCCAAAGCAGACACATCCCCACAACTACAGAAAATACAAGAAACCTGAGCTTCTCCTTCACAGAGGTTTGGCTTTTCTAACAATCAAAACACAACATAGTAATGAGTAGGTCTGTCCCTGTCTCCAGAATTAGCTGCTCCCTATTGCCCTTTCCCATGCGTGCTCAGCCAGCATCCTTGATCTCTTCCACAGTGCCTGGCCCCTACCTCCCTCCAACCTCAAGGAGGAAATGGGCCGTCATCTTCGTGCCCATCATCGGCAAGCCCATCAGCAGAGCTGGCCAAATCCTCCCCTACCCCTCACCAGAAGATGGGTGTACGAACAACGCAGGAGGAGATCACAACTACAAATTTTGCCCCTAATTAGTTATGGATAAGGGGAGAAAATACAAATTAGTTAATGTCAGGTATATTCTTTCTCTCACCATTTCTTAACTTTCTGGTTTGTAAGCTGTCATTTCGTTTTGGGGGTGAATTAATCCCCCCAACCTGGCAGCACATCTAACACTTAATGAAAGTAGCACTAACACTTCCACCTTAAGCACTGTGTGTTGTTATGCTTTAGCAGGACTGGGCCTTGTGCTTCTAATATTTGAAGTCCAGGTTTTAAGAAGATATAAATCGTCACTTTAAGAACTAGTTCTGTAATTCTCTCTCATTTTATCCCTTGTTTTAAACAAAGACTGATTTAACTGGTCTAGTTTTCTTTTCCTTGTAACATGTAAAAGTGCCCAAGCACTTTGAACGTAGAGATCTCCAGGAACAGCAGTACCATGTGAAACCAAGTGCTTACCATTGTAGCGCAAAGGAACGAGGGGGGTTCTCAACTAACATTTGTAAGAAAATTCAGGGATTGTAAAGGTAGTAAAATAACAATTGATTTTACCACTACGTACGGGCTGGCAGAAGGATACATGCCATTGGTACGGAAGGATAGGAAATGATGCTGCAGAAGTGAAAGTATGCAAAGCTGTCCCAAGGGAAGCTGCAGAGAAAGCTTGCTACTGGTCTCAAAGATTTTTATTTCCAAAGGTCAGGATTTCTCAGCAGACAGTAACTATACCAAAAAGATTATGTATTATAGAAAGATTCTATGTCTATTAAGGCTGCCACACCTGTTTCCTTTTTATCCATCAGGAAAAAAAAAAAAAAATCAAGTCAAAGGCTCTATCAAACTTGTCAAAACGAGAGAATGTTCCTACATGTCAGCCTCATCAATCAACTGCTGCCATTGCAGGAAATGCAGTATTAGGTTTCACATGGATAATAAACACTTTTTATATTTGACATTGATTTCTAGCTTGTCATTTTTTTATTAATACTTCAGCCCAAAAAGGAAGAAAGAG
>NW_009205008.1:118019-173309 GCF_000690835.1 Fulmarus glacialis
GGCAGAGAGATGAGACTCTTAGTGGATGTATTGTATTTGATCTTGCTGATAATTCGTATTGGCCCTATCCAATGAAGAAAGTAAACTCTATTGTCCAGGACAACTGGTCTTCTGTGCTGTAAGGCTTTTATAAGACCATCCATTTCAATCTTGTTTTCACAGTTGGAAAAGGACATGAAAGGCAATATTACAGGTGGGAGAAACATCTGACTTCCATACTAGTTATATATTTTTCCAAAACTGAAAAGGCTAGGTAAATATCACTGTGTTTTCGGATTCATAATACTTTATCAATGATTGCTGTTAATTAGGAAAGTAGCTGTAGGCTTCATTCCTATGGCAAAGGAGACAGCATTTAAAGAAACTATATCTATTCAGCTCTGCAGACACCTCAGTTTAATTTGGCCTCTGTATCCCAGAAAGATAGGATGAAATCAAAACTCCCAGGCCCACTGAGACACAGGGCTCCTCATGGCATCCATGTGTTGAGACACAGTGGTAACCCACTTCCACTTTTGGCAGGATGCTTCACCTGAGGAAGGTAACACATCCTTGGCTGCTGGGTTTTTCCCATCTGTATATGAAGCAAAATTACTACCTGACAGCAAGAGGGCAAATGATTAGTTAATGTTTGTGAAGTGCTAAGAATTGTTATGACAGACCTTGCTCCTGCCAAATGCAGGAAAATCCATTAATCCATCTCAGTGCCAATCCATTTCAGTTCCAATCAATCTAGTAATCAGCTGTCTGAATGCTATTTTCTATTAGTTGCACACATATTTTTTACCTTGTTTCAATACAAGCATAGTTTATTGGGGGGGTGGGGGATGGTGTAAGCCCCACATAAGCATGAAATTAAATTTCACACTAGTTTTCCTTCCTCACAAAGTGCTTACTCATCTTTAATCTCTGTTCTAGCATCAAGCCAGGCACCAGGGAAATACATATTCAGGTTAATTTCTATGATCAGTACCTTGATGTACCTTGAATGAAAAAACTAAGTAATGATTAAGATGCAAAAATGTGGCTTTTTGGTGAAGCAAATTGTTGGAAGTTGCTCTCAAGCTACACAAAATTGTTTCTGCTATGATGTTAGGCAGCTGATGTGCTGTGGCTGCTGTTTATTGTAGTAACTGTTGTCTCATTGCTACCTCCAACCCCCTCATCTATTTGGTACAGTCATCTTTTGTTTCTCACAACTAAAGTACAGTGTTTTTCACAGGAATGTACTTTTGTTCTGTGTCCTGTCTTGCGTAATGGGGCCTTAGCATGGGCTTCTACATACTAAATATTAACGTTTAGCTTTTTCATGTCTTCCTTTATGGCCATTCTGTGTTGGCTTGTGCTGCTGTAAGGGAAAAATAATCAGCTGCATGCCTCCAGGGTAACCCTGGTCTTAGGGGAAGTTAGAAACTGAATTTTTAATTCAACGCCTAATAAGCCAGGCAATTTCTGCTGACTCAGGTGTGTGTGTGAGAGCAGCTGCCCTGGGGAATCCAATGCTGATCTCACACCCACACACTCCACAAGACAGAGGGGAAACCCTTCTGCTTGTATCACACCACAGATGAGTCTTGGGACAGCTGTGCCAGAGTGTGAGGATTTTAAAGGGACATTAAAGACAGGTCATGCAGATGGGCACGCAGCTGAAGTGGAATTACTATAAAAGCTGGACTATTAAAGTCTGCAGAGACACCTTCTTTAAGAAAGCACAACTCTGCAGCCCTTGGGTCCCTAACTGAGAATCTTGGGACCTATTTTTCCAGCAGACTTTTAGTATGCTGAACAGTGGCATACAGCAAAGTCATGATAATCAGGAGAGTCTCAGGATAAAGTGGCAGCACATAAAGCTAATTCAGCTATGTTAATAGTGCCTCAGGAAACACAATACCTGTTCTTTAAGTGTGTAGTAGAAAGCTTCATTAAAAGTTTGTTTTGAAGTAATTATTCTGCTCTTTGTTCTCTCTCAGTTCCTTTAAAGTTTTTTTTTTCCCTTGAAAACAAATCATATTTAGAATAAAGAGACTGCTGACCTACATTCTCACAGCTGTATTATACTTAATTGTGAGGCATGTCAAATGAAATTCAGGAGTGAAGTGATCGGCACCAAGACAGGCTGCAAAAACACCTATGTCTCAAACTCCTAAGCCTCTCATTTGAAACCATTAGAATAATCTCTTTGAAAGGTCCAAGCAGGATTTCCAATGACTGAATTTTTCTTCTGAGACACACCGGAGCAAGACTTTTCACATCATAGAAAAGCTACTTAACTCCAATGCACGGACCAACCTGAGCCAAACACAGGCATATTAAAATCAGAATATATGTTGCCCAAAAACACCTCCATATTCAGGAATGTTATAACCAGATTGCTGTGGTCTATCAAAATAAGAGCAAGGAGTGTATACCAAAGCAGGAGATGCCCACACCTGCATATTCTAAGCTAAAGACTGTTAGGGAACAAATAAAATAATACTGTATTAAAGACAGTATTGGTTATTTTGGTTCATGCACATCTAAAAGGAATGTCCCATCCGAAGGTCTCTACCTCTTGGGGAAGAGGGATAAAAGCACTTAGAACATACTCTTGGAGTAAGGAACCCGATTCTGCTCGATTTTGCTTCAGTGTCCAGGCACTGATCCTTGCACCATCCCCAGCATAGACTATGGTGTACGGCACCACATGGGACTGCTGGCCACAGCTGCATGGTAACAGGCCCATGAAAAGTTCTCCCTGACTCTGGACAGGAGTTGTATTTACTGGCTGACAGGTAAGTACCAGTCCCTTCCCAATTAAAGACTCTGAGTTGCTAAAGAGATGCTGTAAAATACTGGGAGATTTTACAAATCACCCTTGGCCACCATGCCTGAAGTCACGTTACTTTTGGGGAACAGTTTAAAACATGGGACATGCCTCAAGCTCGGTGAAGGGTTTGCACAGGCCCATGACCCTGCCAAGCATGGGAGGACCCGGTGCCCAGCCCTCTTGCACAGTCCCTCAACTGTCTGGACACACTTGTTTTGCTGCACAGTTAGCAAGTGTGTTTTACCCAAAATCACACTCAGAATAAACCTTTGAATATAACAAAGTGCCACAAATCAAGGTGAATTTGAACCCTGTGAGTAAAAAATTCCATAAACCATGAATTTACCAGGTAACAAATGTACCAGGAAGTAAATCTCAGACACACATGTACAAAATATGTTTACATGCATATATGTGCACAGTTTATATACATCTCAAGTAAGCTGTTGCTTGTACAGTCATTATTCTTATTTCAGCTTTAAAGTCAGCTACAGCAATGGATTTCAAAAGTTTCCTTGACTGTGCACAGCTTATATTTGGTAGATTCTTGACTACTTTCAGAAGAAATGCATATAAATGCAAAAAAGAGCAGGAGCAAAGACTGCTGAATATCATTCTAAATAAAATCGGCTAAAACCATATTGTAAATGTGTCTGTTCCCATACACCATTGTTCAAAAAACACAGCTGATTTGAGAAAAAGAATCTTAGTGAAGACCAAGAAGATTCATCCAGTCTTATACCAGCTTAAAAGAGAGCTATAGATAGATATAAACTATAGATAGATAAAGTATAGATAGTAAACTACAGATAGATACAGATGAACAGCTTGAAGTCTTTATTCCATTTGCTTATTTAGATAGCACTGAAAAAAAAAATCTAATCTCTTGCTGTTAACACAAAAAAATGTTCAGAACATGCTACGGATTTCTTGTTTCAGGCAGCATACCATTTCCTAAAACTATATATATGTTTTTTCCTTTGTGCAGCACCAGAAACTCCATAAGGGATGAAAGGACAGTAGTAAATTTCCAAGCTCATTTTAAGAGGCTTTTGCTTATCTTGCATTATTTTGTTCTTCGTTGTCTCTCTCAATGGTCTCTTGAATGAAACACCTAATACTTACAAAGGTGACAAATTTTCTGGCAACCAAGCAGCATACGAAAGATAATATTAAACACAAATTGTCAACTTGGTGCAAATACTAACTCTGATCTCTGAGAGGGTGAAAGAAAAGGGTCTCTTTGTATCATGACACAAAAGCCTTATTGTAAACACTGGGCATCAGGGATGTTTGCTATCGCGTACTTAAGTTAATAACTAGGTAC
The DNA here is from genome assembly GCF_000690835.1 of Fulmarus glacialis. Taxonomy (NCBI): domain Eukaryota; kingdom Metazoa; phylum Chordata; class Aves; order Procellariiformes; family Procellariidae; genus Fulmarus; species Fulmarus glacialis. The sequence continues at coordinate 122,153 of NW_009205008.1, forward strand.
CACCACACCTGGGACAAGGAAGCAGCCGAGGCCGATGAGCTGCTTTTGCTGGGTTTGTGGAAGCTTCCATGTGGAGAAGGAGGAAGCTATAAAATAGAGGATGATTTAAAAAAATCACCCTGAGTTGAGCAGCAGCCAGAGATGCTCACTGGATGGGTAAGTTGTGTAGGTGTCTGAGAAAAAAACAACAGGCAGACCTGAGTCTGGACCTCTCAGAGAAGCTCTCGAAGAAGGGGTAGAAGGCAGACTGGCACTTAAGAGAGTGCCCCAAGAGCTGAAGGTTGAAGGAACATGCCCGGCCTTGGTCAATGAGGCCACAAAACAAGCTAAGTGCATCAGATTCTGGCATGGTGATGCTCCAGGTGAGCGTTTTGGTGACAAAAAGCAAATCCTTCTACTAACCTTCTGACCGTGCTGAGCTGTGACTCTCAGCCTAGAGGAAAACACTACTGCCTCAGCCCTGCTGTCTCTCTCTTATTCTGGCAGCTCATTAAATATCCTATGGATGTTTCATCCCGTGAAACATCCTCGCTCACCATTGCCACTTGGAAACTGCTAATTGCCAAGACATGGCTCTTAATGAGTCCCACGGTATTTACAGAGACACTGTTCATTTGGAGTGATGTTATCTTGCGGATGGTTTTCCAGCATAAGCAGTACTGCAGCACACCAGGGCATACCTGACAGTCATCATTTCTGTCACCCAATACAGTTGTACAACGACTACCCTGAAAATTCAGGTCAAAAATATCATTCTTGTTAGAGAGAAAACACAGCTCTGCCACAAATGCACCAAGTAACATAGTTTTAGATTATTTTAAAGTGAGATTTGTCCAACCTGTCCTGCATTTTCACCATATCAAAATTAACACAATCCAACCAAAAGAAACTCATCTCTCTCATATTAATCTCTGAGAAGACATGGTATATTTCTGCTGTTCTCCAGACAGTACAGCATCTATAACTGAAATAATCTTTTCAGCATTTGTGTAATAATAGTTTTAAACAGATTTCTCATGAGATGTATCACAGTCTTTATAAAGACAAGGCTATTATCTTTTAAATACATTGTTCTGGATCCATATTTACCATTCTTCACCAAATCTATTTCATCTTCATCAATTTTTAGAGTCCTCAAAAGACCACAACAAAAAAAGTTCATGGTAAAAAGTTAATCTCCTCAAGGAGCTTCTCCATTCAGGCAGGACATGACATAATAGCTACTGATCTCTTGATGAATTCAGTTTCAAAACATCCCGTCCTGTGCCTAACACCTATACCCAGCAGAGCAGCAGGGCCTCTGTGAGCCTCAGATGTGTTTTGTAGTCTTTGCTCCCATTTCTGCCTGAGTAAAGACAAAGGCATCGCCTTCTGTGCATATAAAATGAAGAGAAAATCCTCCAATCTATGCCAGTCTGAACCATCTCAGGTAAAAATACTGAACCTAAAGCTCTGCCCAGATCTTGCGCCTGACGGATTTCCCATTCAGTTTTGCTAACATAGTACATTGCAGTCTAATAAAGAAGCAAATATTGTTATTTATGCAAATGGAACAAGTTGCAATGTAAACTTTTGAAGTTTGCTTGTGTGTGCTTCAAAACCAATAAACAGTATTTTTACTTTGAACCTTCTATCTCAAACACTACACAAAAGGTGCCTTTCAAGTAAACAAATACAATACAAATCAAGACAGTACATGCAGTGTGAAATCTTCTACCACATTGTAAGGCCACAGGTACAGTATTATAGCTAAGCTGTACGCCACTAAGACCACGATTTTGTAGTAGAAACATTGACAGACCCTTAACTATTATAGTGCCTCCTGGCAGTGCTATAATTAGATTGAACATAACTATTAGTCATCTTAATTAGTATACACATTCCTTGTTTAGCACAATAAAAATTACAAAGCAAGGATGCCACTTAATTAGGTGACCTGGGAATTGATGCCTACCTATATTTCACTTTTATTTTAAGTGTCCTTACCAAGATTAAATCTAATATTTATAACTAAGTCTTGGTATTTATATGGCTCTCCACCTGTACATGAAATCACCTGCTAAATTAATATATATTAAATACCTCAAGGACATTTCTGAAGTTATGCTAGCAGTTCATTTGGAGCTGTATTCCAAGGAAAGAAATACATCACAATTTTAGAAACTCAAGGTTAATTGCATATTCTAATAAGTGTCTTACATACCATAAATTTAAAAGAAAGTGCATTCAGTTAAATCCCCCATCATCCTTCCAGTTCTCCTGATGATGCCTCATTGTTTCCCTAGTGAAGTGCTTGGACCTCTTTAAAACCTCTGCCACTGGGACTGTCTAATGGTTCCACTGTTGTAGGGAGAGAGGAAGGCAACATCAGCCCTCCAGTCCCATGGAGCTTCACCTAATCCCAGCAGTACAATATCTAGCCACAATCAAGAACACAAGTATTAATAACTATCTTACACGTGCCTGAAAATGTCAAGCTGTGAACCTGCAGCTCAAGACCTGTCTGTGGATCCGCCCATAAGGGCTCCCACATTGTTACTCAGCTTTAGGGCACAGGTATGCGTGCAGAGAGGGCACATTTGCTCTATGGCAAGCAGTAAGGAGGAGGAGTTGAAGTTTTGGAAGAAAGCACACCATTTCTTTAGTATGATGAGGTAAGACCTCTACTAAAAACAAATTCACATGTACTCAGGACTGGAGCTGTATTTTCCACTCTGTTGTGACTTGGAATTCACCTGCACTTCCTTCTTTTTCATTCCTTGCCTTCTCCATAATTGTTGCAAGAGATTCACTTCGGAAACTGGAAAACTGCTCAGTGGTACTTTACTATTTACTAGCACAAAGACACTCACAGTGTGTGGCAGGATGCAACAACCCTTTAATAATCTTTGGTTGGCTAAGGTAGCTTTAGTTTTGAAGGTCTAACAGACCTTATAAAAATGCTGGCAATTCAAATCATAGGAAAATACAATGGAAATCATCACTTCAAATACTAGTTTTTGATGATTTAACACCACAACATTCACCTTGTTTAGCACCAAGTCCTCAAACACACTTTCCAGCTGCAACTTCTGCAGATTTTTTTTTTTTAATAGTAGAACTAAGTAGCTTTTATTAGAGAGGTGTTTTTAAGTATGAAACTCATTCATCACACGTTTTAAACCAGTGGAAACTTAGTATAAGTAATCCCTGGTACTATGAAACCCTGCTGCACTTCACAAGTACCCTGATCTCCGCAGTGCTGAAAAGCCACTGAGAACGTATGTAGGGCATCCGGCAAGCCATCTGGGGACTCAGGTTTGATTTTGGGTCTCTGTCTTCACCTCAAAAAGTGGCAGATCACGGTGGTCTGTACACTTCCCCATTTCACAGGTCAACTGAGGTTTATCTGAGGCTTACTGAAGCTAGCGGTCTAAAATGAGACCAGCTGCTAGTTTTGTAGCATCAAAGATGCTACAGAATTGTTAATTATGTTTAACAATTTTGACTGCACTAGTTTCATACACAGATTTCTTGAAAATAAAGTGTGCCCACTTTGCCGTACACAGATACACCATATACAGTAGGAGACACAGAATAAAGCAAGCAGTTGAGAGCCTCTAGCGTGCATCTTTAGCTGTATGAATGCAATAACACCACGCTGTGTTTAAGCCTTGAGTGGGCAGAGAGCCTTTCAGTCTACCCAGAGTGCAATATAGCATACAATAAACAGCTTCAATGTGATACAATGGTATTTTGCAATGAAACTGCTGCTCAGAACAAGAGCCCACAAGAAAAATGAAGACAAAACAAAAATGTCATGACATTTGGTATAGAAACCAAACGTGCTTTCTTGCCAGGTACCTGCTGACATTGCCAGACTTTAACCTCTTCCCTCCAGCCCAGAAAGCCCACCACAGCAGTTAGCAATCTGTTCACACTATCATTAAACCGATTATCCCTTAGTGATGGAAAAGTCTCTACAAATGCCACAGTGCCACTGCTCTGTGACAAATCCCATACCTTCTAAGTGGAGTGCATTTAATACTTACTATCCCCAGATTGATTTGAATTTAAAGAAAAAAAAAAAAAAGAATTAATGAAGAAAATTGCTTTTGTAGGCAGACTATGGTAAATATCAGTATGTTTCATCAGAGCTCCTCTTTCATTAGTTCTAGACCAATTACAGCAATTATTTCTTCTCCAGGATAATTCTTCAAGCTATTAAAAAAAAAACGTGGAAGAAACAAAATTCTCTCTCACTTCCTCATTGCAAAGGACTTTCAAATGATAATTGTTAAAGATATAGGGAGAATGGAAGGGTTATTGTTTGCCACAGATTAAGAGACTTGCCAAAAAACATAGAAAAGTTGATATTCAATGCACCCAGTGATAGAAAGCAAAAGAATATAATTCATGTAGGCAACAACAATAGAGGTACAGGAAGTAATTTTTCTTACCATGACTGGTTTTCTGATTTCTTCTACTCCACCAGACTGGAAATGTTCAGACCCCGGGCTCCCCAGTAAATCTTTCTGGATACTTCAGGAAAATCTTTCAGTGATGTGGCTCCAAGGCGTTGGTGTCAGGCTGTCAGGGTCCAAATCCTTCTGAAAAGATGCACTGTGCTGGTGGATTTCTCGTGCACCCATGAATAGCGAGAACAGGCGATCACTGTAAATGCTTTGTCCATTATCCCCAAATAGCCAGACACTTCTGCTAAAAAAGTCTGGAAATGTAAGTGTTTAACACTGACAGATAAAATGATGTTGCAGGGCTTCAGCTTTGACACGCACAAAAGTTGAAGTGGGCATCATCTATCCAATCTGATGAAACAGCGCAAGTCATTCTGCATTGGATCACATCATATTTGCCAGATTTCCTTCATAAATGATAGTCTGCTAAAACAAAATGAAACAAATGAAAAAAGTACAAGCCCAAGGTTCATGAGAAACTAATGATGCCACAGAGAAGAGATGCTTAAGTAGGCTGCAAGAGGGACTCAACTGATCAACACAAAACTCAGCAACTATTCACTTAATTTTGCTTCTAGGTGAACATAATTCTTGTTACTTTAAAACGTAGTCTGTAGACTGTGCACTTTCCTGTCCACTTCATCAGTTTGCCTGAGGGGGGATGTTAGGGGAGACAGCATTGAAAGCCTAACATACAATGTATTTATAATTTCAAAGGCATCCTCTGTCCTCAAGTCCTCCTTGCTCTCTGCTCTCCCATCTCCTCATTCCTGTAACAGACTGAATATTCTCCTGCAATAGCTCTCTTCTACGGCCCCTTTAATAGCAGCTTTTTTGGGTCACATCTTTCCGTTCTGATTTAGTACAGGCTCTCCCATTAAAACTAATAATGTAGAGCAAGGTTCTACTTAGTTTTCTCCTCCTGATTCTGTTTATGTTCTTTCACACAACCACTGGAAATACCTTCTCATGGCTCAAGTGACATAACTCTTTTTCCTTCCCATCATTTCTCCAAAATTGCATTTTTTCAGCGCAGGCTCCCGTGTCCCCGTGCCCAGGGGCTGGCATCGGTGCTGCGGGGGTCTCTGTGAGGAGAGCCCGGGGCTGCCCCGTGCCGGACACAGCCGGTTCCAGCCGGGTCCGCAGCGGCCCCGCCACAGGGCACAGCTGAGCCCCTCAGCCATGCCGGGGAGCCTCTGGGAAGGCGTGTTTGAGAAAGGGCAAAATGGTGCCCGGCAGCGAGCGTGAGGAAAAAAGAGCGAGAAACAGCCCCGCTAGCACCAAGGTCAGAGAAGGAGGAGTGCTTATTATCACCTCCACTCAACTTTATAATTCATTTCTCCACTTCAAGTTCCAGCTAGACTCCAATCTTGACAAATTCTGGAAGCTGAAATAAAGAGGGAGCAGGCGATTTGTTATGTGAGGAGACGTTCTGTTCCGAAATGAAACTTTTCTCGCAAGTACAGAAAGAGTTAGCTTTCATCTCCACCAGAACAGTATTTTGCAACTGGGGAGAACTGAATAAGCAATGTAGATTCTGCTTTTCCCTCTGAAATACATGCACTTATTTTTTAAATATAAGGCTGAAGGATTTTTCTCTAAGAAACGTTTATTCATAATAAATAAAAGAAAAATAGTTTCAAGCTGAACTGCCTTGCAAATTAGAGCTTGACTTCAGCTTTTTCCATTTTATGAGTCAAGCCTTTTGCTTTTATTAACGGCAGTTGAAATTTCAATTTACTCGTGGCTGCATATAGTTCTTCATTTAACCCACAAAAAATATTCGATTTATTGAAATGTTTCGGTTTCACATCATTCCACACTAATATTTGTTCAGTTCAGCTAAACTGAAAAACAGATATATATCTGTATTTAAGTACAGTAGAATAATTTCTTCCATCCCTGTATCTGTGTCAGCCTAATCAGGTCACCGGTGGGAACTGTTGACTGGTAGAAACACAAGGCTTTCTCTTTATGAAAAATGACTGACCTTGCTTTAAAGCAATTTAGTTTGTGTCAACATTGCCTTTCTCATTAAATAATAGGCTCTAAGTGGCATATCCATTCTTCTTCAGTACAGACAAGAGCTCTCCAGGCAAGTCCTGGGATGCTATTTTTAGGCATCTCATAGTAATAACATGCTTAATGCACTGTTTGGAGTATGTCTACAATAATTATTCCTTGTCTGCTCTGTTGTATTGCTCAGCTCCAGAGAGAGCTCAGAAAAATGTTAGAACTGCACCCTTACTTGGATGCAAAAAGGATATCAAGTAAATGTTAATATTTGGTAGCACTTGGTTAGCTGTAAAGAATACCACTGCAACAAGTTCATTAAATATACACACACCTACCTCCGTCTGAAAACGTTAAACAATTCAGCATAATTCTTCCTTGTTTAGTTGCTGGAGATGACTACTCTTGCAACCACTTGTCACTAATTCTCCTACTTTTGGTATTTCCTCTGTGTATTACCTGGCTAGTCATGCAAGTATTGGAGATAACACAGGTAATTTCATCTGCCAGAACTGAACCAGCAGTGATCGAGAAATACTCACCTTTTTTCTTTTTTTTCTTTTTTTTTAATATTCCTTATTTTTCATTCTTTTTTTTTTTTTCCTCCTTTTCTTTTTCTTCATTATTATGGCCATTTCAAATAATCTCATGCTGCTTTGTAGCAACGTTCTCAGTCCAGATCTCAAGGTGACACGTATTACACATTAAGCCCGCCATTAACCCCAATAATTCCTTAGAATGTGCTGTTGTGATTACATAGTTCTCAGGAAACATGCTCCCCTGGAATTAAACATTAGAAAAAGGCAAAATCAGTCTAAGACAATCTAATTAACATATTCAAATACATATTTATGCCATCCACGATATTAGACCAGGTCTTTAAATATCTTTTCTCTGTGTATTGGCTACTAAGGATATAGGAGAGGCAATGTGGCTTACTCAAACTGTTCTTTAGAGACAAGTCATCTCTACTGGGAAATCATTTGAGATATCAGTCATGTTGTAGCATAGATGCAGTTCATCAGAGCTTCTTAATGATTTATTAATGTAGTCAATCCGGTAGTGTTTTAGCATTGGTTATCAGAGTGCTGCAGTTAATAGTGTTGATTGTAGGGCATAATATCCTAATGTGTCCTTTGCAATGTAACACAGGCTAGACTGGCACTGCTTTGGCTAGACCTAAGTCTTCTTTTAACAAGCAGATGTCTGTCTGCATCAAAAGAAGATTTGTCTTCTGCCCTGTACAAATGTTATTTATAGGATCCCTTAAGGTTCTTGATCAGATCTAGTGCAATGTCACATCACTATCCTTCCTCCAGGTAATGCTGTTAATCAGCATGATGTGATTTGTCATTTCTAGGTTGATGACATCCAGCTCTGTGACTTTTCAAAGCTTAGCATTGCATATGCTGTCACACCATTTCAAAAATATTGAACTAAAGCAAAACTGCTTTCACTTGAAGTCAGATAAAAGAGAAGGTCTGTTAATGGGTCTAGGAACTTCTGAACAAACTGCTGTCTCCCAGCCTAAACTCTGAAAGTGGAAAAATAATTTAAATTTTTGTGTAAGGAGTGAGAGTGTTAAATTTGCTTCAGCTTCGTTCAGAAAAATCTCAAAGCAACATAATACTTTAAGAAGAGATTCTTATTCCCACTCGAATAGGTCAGAATAAGTCCCACTAGAAACAGCAGTGTGATGGCACAAGAGCAGACAGTTTGGCTACCTGCCTTATCCAGACCATAGCCAGAGATGGAAGCAACACCCATTTGGCAAACTAATTCATATTATATACATTTCCCCAGAGAAGCTTATGCTTTGAACCTCAGAAAACAAACTGGACTGAAACATAGCTGTGCAGCAGCACACAGCACCTTCAGTGCCAGGCAGCGTTCAGGGAGGGTTCATGTACTTTATCACAACGAGTTATCAGCGATGATAACATAAACTTGAGAACTTGATCCAAAGTAGGAAACAGTTACAGACAATGCCAACACCAAGACATTTTTAGTCCCATTCCTAATAAAAATACCACAACTACAATAAACCTCCTTGCTTGTGACTTCAACAGCGCCATGGCTAAAACAGATATAGGAACAAGACCATTCCCCAAGCCATACAAACAGGCTCTCAAAGGAAAAAAGTTTGACTCTTCACTGAGGTGAAGTAAAAGAAACTGACACAAAAGCAACAAAGGATGAAAGAAAACCAGGTTTGAACTAACAAGGCCAAAGCAGTAAGTTAGTAGTGATGTGATTTGCCAGTTTCTCCAGTGTGAACAAGAATGAATCCTTTTTTTTTTTTTTTTTGCTTGTTTTTCTAAAAAATTAATATTTTTTTTCCCTCAAATAAGTCTCCAATCCAGGCAGGTCAAGGTTTAACACAGGGAGAGATACCAAAGCAATAAGTAATTTAAAAGGCTGCTTCTGAGATTGTCAGTACCGATTATACACCAAAGCAATCTCCTGATAAGCATGAGTGAAAAGGAGACCAGAATATTTGGCAACATCAAACAAAGTTCTGATTCATTAAAGATTGACAAGGCCTAAGTCTGTTGTGTGATATGCACATATTTATCACATTAATACCAAGTGGAATGGAGAAGTTTCTTGAGACCTGATGATTAAAATCTAGTCCACCAGTTTTAAAAAAAACTAGGCTAGTTAGGAAATAGTAAGGAAAATTGTTGAAGAGATTCCTGCTACTTGAATTAATCTCCTTGGCTGTTTCAACTTTTGTTTTAAAATTATTTAACAGGTTGCAAAATCTTTCTTAAGAAAGTTGCATTTTGTCCAAATCCCCAGGAACTGTACCTAGTTAAACATCTGTTTAATCAAATCATACAAATTGTCAGAAAATTAAAACTGTAGAGTACAGATTACTTCTAATCCTGGAGATGTTAAAGCTCAGCATGACAGTTAAGTTTCCAGAGCTGAAGTCTGAACTTCTATAAGGACAAAAAAGTAATTATATCAGAAAAAAAAATATAGAGAAAACCTAATTAAGATGCAGAGAAGGCCCAGAGCAGTTCTGGATTTTAAAGATGAAATAGCACTTTTTCATCTCTAGCTGAAACACTTTAGCGCCTTGTACTTATTTGCCTGAATAGTGAAGAGATACCCAAGAAAAATGTAACAATTCTCATTGATCTCTAGGACCTTCCAAAGATGCTATTCATTATTTCTAAACCTGTAAAATGCCTGTTCACAAAGGCATCAGTACTGGAAAACAGGGGGCTACTTGTGCATCCCAGTTTTTCTAAGCATCACAAGCAGAGATGCATTGAAAGGCTCTCCGGGCTGATTGCTGCACTGCACTACTCGGAGAGGGGGAAAAAAATGTTTTGTTTTTGCAAGGTTAAGCATAAGGTTTGGAAGACCTTGGTATGAGCATCAAATAAGCTCATGCTGCAAAGAGTATATGCGCGTGCCAATTCTTTAACACAGTAGAAACCACAAGATGCACTGCATGACCAAAATTCTACATATGCTATTCCTGAACCTCAATTACCTCCGACAGTGTTAAATTATCCCTCACAAAGAAACAGTGAGTACATAAAACCAAACAGACATGCTTCCATGCAACAATATAAACTCTTTGCCAGTAATACTAGAAATTGAGGACTTTGCTACTAAATGGCTTTAAAGCCCATGAATTTCTATAATTAACAGATTATGCCCTATAAATATCACTACAGTAATCCACGTTCCCAATATTGATATAAACTTGTTTCAAGACTATTAAGGTCCGTTTACTTTAAAAGTAAATTTACTTACTTATGTTTTTGCAAAACCCAGATATCTTTCATATATTAGAACACCAAAGTAAGTATTTCTTTTTTCTCTCCCCCTTGCCTCCCCCCCCCAATAAATGCTGTTCCAGCAGTCCAGAAATTCCCGGTAATTCTGATGAGAAAAGTAGAGACAAGAGAAATAATTCAGAGGTTTGGGCTTAAAGAGTGAATAAAACACTTTAAAAGATACAGAGGTATTTTAACTGACGTTTAAACACTCATAATGTTGGAAACTACAAAAAGAAACTGAGATGTGGTTATATTTAATCTCTGCAGAACGTTTCTGCCAGTCTTCCCTTCCATGTAGGCAATGAATAAAGCCAGAAATAAATTCCTGTAGAAAGAAGAAAATAGAAAATAAGATAATTTGCTGTGACTTCTTTCTGCTATGGGAATTGTCCGTAATCTACAGCACACGGAAGCAAGCAACCAGTTGGAGCAGCTCTTGTAGAAGTCCTTTGGAGAACAGAAACAAAACCACTGCAGGTAATTAAGGCTCTGCTCCTTTTGGACCAGGAACAGAAAAAGTCAGATTTATTCTGAGACCTATTCACAGATCAATTTAGAATGTTACATTTTTAGAACTGGAGGCATTGTCATCCTTTAACCATAAGAGCAATCACTTATTCAAGTTGAGAAGATATAATCTTTTCACAGTGCCATAACATTAATCAGTTCTAATTGAATTTAATTGTTCCTTTGTTGCCACGTTTGTTAACATTTTTGTAAGTATTAATAAAAGACATACAATTTGCAAATCTGAAGTTCTGTGATGATGTTCAGTGTTGGATAAACAATTCAGTTTTTCTATGGATTTTGATCTTGACATTGAAATCCCATGAAAGGATCATGGGATGCTGCATTCAGGCTTGTGGTTCAGGTTCTGAGATTGATTTATATTGTATCAAAAGGATATGTGAACCAGACAACACTTAGATGCAGATATTTTTCTGTTCAAACCCAGTGGGCTTTGTCCCCTAGTGGAAACATTGGAACTACAGTAGTGTACAGAGAGGATGTGGTTTAGAGGACTTCCAGGGTTTGAGCGACCTAATCTAATATTGAATTTAGTCCTGCTTTGCGCAGAAAGGGTGACCAGATATCGGTATCCCCTGAGGTCCCTTCCAACCTGAACTATTCTTCGATTCTGTGATTTTGCTGTCTATTAGCAGTTCAGAATTGCAGTTTATATTGGTGCCAGATCATGATGCCATACACACTGGGTAAGTCTTCAAGGCTTTTGATCTAGATCACTAGTTGAACTCCAGCACGGGGTAGACTGTAGATTATGTTAAGCAGATTTTGATCTCTCTTCTGGAGAAGATGTCCTCTAGGTTACAGTACCCAGTTGTGCACTTGGTCCTTAAAATATCTTAGAGCCTCTCTCAGCTGCTGCTTCATGTGGCGCTGAGAGGATCACAAACTCTCTTTCTCAGCTGATCAACTTGCACAACAGGCCACAAGGATCATCCTTCCTTCCCAGAGCACTGAGAGGGTCCAGCGAGGAGAGCTGGGCACAGGCACTGGCCACATCCCACACCTCCCCGAGTCCCTCTAAAGCCAGCATAGCAAATCCTTCTGAACTCATATTTACTTCAAAAGACGAATTATCTGCACAATGATTTCATATTCCTCAGTTTTTTGTACCAGTGGAACTGAATACCTCTTGCTTTAGGAATAGGGTTTTGAAGAGCTGAATCCAAAAATAGCTACAGGTTATGCTTGAAGCTGGACGGAAGAAGTAGGGATAGGAAGGTCAGATTATCCCAGTAATATTGGTAATATCCTACACGTCTGCAAAAAAAGAAAGCTTCTGTAATGATAATATGTTATCCAAAAACTCTGCTGAAATTCAACTGTGATTCAGCAAGAGTAATTCAGGTCACAGTTTAAGCTTTTCATATAATTAGTTTACATTTAATCAGACTGCTAGTATGTAAACATAATTACCATTCTCAGACCTTTAATTGAAATTGTCACAGCACTACCGCTAGCTACTTCTCCAGATATACTAAAATGATTTTCCTCTTCATAGACGCTAAATGGGCACGACAGTTTTCTTGAAGACTCTGCCATGCACCAGGCTAACCCATACTGGGCAAGGCTCTTCCCAGTCACACTGGTGAAACTAGACAAAACACCACATTTCAGTCCTAATCACACATGTAATAAATTAAGTTCAGCTGGTGTTAATCAGGCCAAATACATTTTAGCTAATGCATTACCACCAAAATCATGTACAATAGTTTCTAATCATGCCAGTAAAGCTCATCTCTAATGGGATAAATATATACAAACTATGATTTATGTGCTGAAGTATCAAAGACCATTTGTGACCTTTGACAGGGTTTTTCCTTCTTGAAAGAGCTTACAATTCACCCACCTGGTCAGAAAATGAAGTATCTTCATTAAAATAGGTGCACAGTGTTCTTTAAAATTAAAGATACGCCTACACCCAAGTCTTAGAAAATATCAGCCCAAGTATTTAGAAATAGTGTTAAAACCAATTTCTTCCTCTTAAACATCCATTAACTTAGCATACAATAAAAAGAGCAGGACAGGAGCAGCCTTGTACACGCACAATTCTCACAGGTGTGCCCTTAAAATAAGACACCTGCAGGTCTTCTCAACTCCATCACCATTGTCTCTCTCATTCTGAACGACTCTCAACTAGGGCTATTGAATATTCTTCAATATTTTCAAGAACTAGGCTTATCTTTATTTTTTAAATGCTTTAATTCATATTTTATTTTTGATAAACTCCAGGAATAGCAGCATCAAAAAACCTCCTAAGCTGGTACTGAACTTTCACCTTCCTTGTGGCCTTCTGAACAGCATGGATGAGATAATTGCCAAGGAAAAGTGACAGTTAACTTCATTAATTCCAGCTCAGGATGCAACATGTTGGCAACGGCCTTTTTCTTCTTTTTTTTTTTTTTTGTTTGTTTGGGTTTTTTTCTTTAGCTCCTCTTGTTTGCTTGGCCTGCCTGGCTAGCCCAGACTTGATTATCTTTTATAGAGATGTGGAGTGAATGCAATTACACTAACAGCTGCTCAATATTTGATGAGCAGCAGCCAAAGTTAGCCAGAAGGGTCAAGACAGTGTGAAGCTGGGGGGAGATAGTATGCACTTGCAAATTTTAGTTACATTCTCCACAAGTTTAAATTATTTTTAATGAAACATTAACTGAATATTTGACAAATGACCCCCTGAGACTTAAAGTTTCACAGGGAACTTGCAGTGAAATTAAATTAATAGGCAAATTTTCAGCATGCAGTTCTTGCTGTTAAATCAAAATCTTTTTACCACCTAATTTCTCAGTATTATCTTATTAGGTTACACTCAAATCATTTTCCCCTGTGCAAATAATACCTATTATTTACTCCCTCTTACTTATTGATGTCAGAATGTCTCTGACCCAATTCCTTTCAGAAACTGAACATCCTTTGAAAGGTATCTCCAAGATCTTGCCTAGCACCAATAAAGCTAAGTAAGATTTTTCACAAACATTTCACACATTCAAAATATTTCCTTTGTGCTGCACAATAGTTTAACTTCTAGCACATTTTCCTCCTGAAATAAAAATTTTAAATGAAGAAGGTATAGCTTCATTGCCATTTCTGGCGGGAAAAAAAAAGAAGAAAGAAAAAAAAGAAAAAATTATTTCACTGTTGAACTGAGCTTGCCTCAAGCAGGTATGTGAATGTTTACAAATTTATCCAGAAATTATAGGTGCAGAAACAATACTTTGTAAAATGATGCTTCAACTGTGCAGGTCTAATAGTTTTCCGTACTGTCTTAATACCATTGCTTCTGGAAATGGACAGTGGCATAAAAAGGAAAACAAGCCTAAAAGTAACCATTTGGTTTCTTCATAAATCAATCAAGCAGAATTCACAGCCAAAAACGCCTACCTGAGGTAAGCAATTCAATGAATAAAGAGCCAGGTCTCATACTAAGTGACTAGATCATCTATATCCTTAAACGTTTTCCAAGGATTAGAAAGTACTAAAAGCCACTTGCATGCAGCAGGTAAGGTCTCACATCACTAATACCCAATTCCAGACTGGTTCAAAAGACCACAATGACTAAGAATCTGTGACTATTTCTTATGAATCAGTGACATAGTTAACGAACATCAAATATAATAACAGTGCCAAGAGAAACGGTCTTTGCAGGGGCTTTCCAGGAGCCCCATGGGTTTCAATGAGAACCCAAGCAGCTCACAAACACTATGGAAAAATTTGCCACAGTTTTCTTAAGATTAAGCTTGTTACTAACCCAGCTCCATTAGGAGCTCCCTGGAGTAACGGCTGTCCCATATTTCTATGGCACATGACATGGTAAGTATGAGTTATATATTTGGCTCCTTTAGGTAGGATTGGAAGAGTGATTTCTAGATGCTAACAAAACACATCCCAGACACTAAAGCATCTGACATACCACACAGTAACTGGCTGTTTCCCTTCTTATTCTTGAAAATCCACATATATTCAATGGAATTGTCAATATTTCAGGCTCACACATCCCCACTGATATTAGGGACACAAATTAAATTGTACAGGTCACATACAGCTGTTTAAATAGAATCATTTAGGTTGGAAAAGACCCTTAAGATCATTGAATCCAACTGTTAACCTATCACTACCAAGTCCATCTAGAAGAGAAACATTAAAAAACAGAATAGAAACATTTAAAAAAAAAGAATAGAAACATTTTTTTTAAAAATCCAAATTATGATATGGAAAAAGTCCTACAAAACAATACAAAAAAATACTGACTTTGTCTGAAGGCTCTGAAAGTAAATACTTCAAAAGGCTATTCAAGTTTGTGGGATGAAGAGCTCACAGTGTTCAGAATGACAAAATGAGTGCTGAAGGTAGCAAGGGAAAAAAAGAACCTCCACACTGAAACCCTGCACCATAAGAGGCACAGTGTAGGTATCTGTGATTCTTGTAATGGAGGTAGAGATCACACAAACTCTGTAAAGTGTCTATATTCTTTCCCCTTCTGGTATATTTATAAGAACAACTTCCTGAGGCACATAGGGCTAAGGACACAGTATATATTCCTCTATACAAGTGTCTTAAATCTCAGCTTTTACACAGAATCTTTTTGTTAACTCTTAGTCAACCTGGATTGCTGAAATCCAACTTCAGTGATTTTTGTCTGCAAAATCAAAGTCACAAAGCATTTTTAAATTAAAAATAACAGATTACACCTGTTCCCTTAGTTTTTTCCTTCCCTTTTTTTTTTCTTGAGGTCTGATAAACTAATTCAGCTACACTAAATATGTCCTAGTCTGTAACCATGATCTCATTTATAAATAAAACACTGAGAAAATTTCCTATCTTAAGAACCGAAAAATTCTAAGCAAAATACATATTTATAGTCAGGTGGCATAACCATACAGCATGGCTCATGATCTTCTGTGTATAGTTTAAATGTATTTTCTCTCTGAACACAGGAAGCAAACAAGATTCTTGGACTTGATTGAGCCTCTTATGTTGGTGTAAAAACTAACATACAAAATTGTAATCTTTCTTGTTTGTTTTTGGGTTTGGTTTTTTTTTTTTTTACATTTCTTTTTTACATCTAGACCATAATAAGTTGCAAAGAGATGACTTTTTGTGGGATCTGAAGATTTGCCTTGCAGACACAATTAAGGAAGAAATGTAGAAGTCTATTAACCAATCCAAATGCCTGTGCACATACAGTAAAGTCACACAATATTCAGCATAAACTAAGTTGAATTTTGCATGTAATGTGGAGAGCTCTTTTTCCATTACTAGCTCTTTCTGGCCAGATGGGTCAAGTAACTTAAGCCCATTATTCAAATAAACTAACCCAATTTATGGACAATAAATCTGGCACAAGCATGAAAGCATGTTTTTCTTCTGTAAAGAAGTTTTCTGAAGATTCAGTCTGTCATCCTCATTCAGGAAGATAACATGTAAGAACAAAAACTACAATGCAGACCTGCAACCTGGCTTCTGCAGCATGTCTCATAGCAGAAAGAAGGCAGGCTGTTGCAGATAATGTAGACAGGAGTCCTTATTAGGCTACTAAATGAATGAAACTTTATTTTCCCTAGTCCTCCAACCTGGGAACTAACCCAGAACTTTTGCTGACCAATGAAACCAAAAATTGTCCCATGACGTGGCCTGAACTTTGCAGGGGAAAGGACTACACTAACTTGTATAGAAGTTGGCATAGAGTAGGGAACTTTCTAACAGTTCCAGAATTATGCACGCATTTCTTGTAATCTCTTCTTCTTTCATGGCCGATCAGCAACCCAGCACTCCAATGACAGCATCTAAAGAGCCAATTCCTCTGATTAGCATTTGGCACATTTGTTTTGAAGAACATGGCTAGAGAATGTGTTCCTGTGCAATTTAATTAATCAACCATCTCTGTTCCATCAAACATCTGTGCTCTGACTGACCCACTTAAAAATCTGAATGAAATAGTTGAGCTTCTTCCTTTTAAAAGAATAATCCTGTATTCTATACTTGGGCTTCTCCCATAGCACTAACACAACAAATATCTGATAATTATTAAATTGTAACTCCTTATGCTACAATAATCATCCTTGAACACTGACTTCCTTATAGACCAGGTTTTGCCACTGTTTAATGTAAATTCATTGTCTGGGTAAATTCATCAGACAACAAAATGAGCTGAGTTCTAGGTTATTCCGAGATGAAAGGGAAAGTAACCTCATTGCATGTGCTGATGCCCAGGAGTAAATTGCAGGCCTCACTTGTCCATTTTGGCTTTAAAACAATAATAATAATGCCCGATTCTTCTACCACAATGGCTGAAAGTGAGTTCTGCCTTAGCTCAGCATCAAAAGCCTTCCTGAGGTCAGCGAGGGGGTTTGCTACACAATGCTATCTCAAATTTCTTTCACCAAGGTTCTCAGAGCATGTTGCTATTTTCTATTACAACAAGAACTGTGATTGCTTCTGCAGCCAATTATGGGTGTTCAAAGGGAGCGATAGCTGCAGGAATAAACATGTTATAATTAGGTTTTCAGCCCTAATCACTGAGAAGGATAAAAACTTCCCTTGCAACTTTATAAATGCCACTATCAACAAGCAACATTTTGTGGCATAAGCAATTCATGTAATTGACACTTTTTTTTGTGGAGCAGAATTCCATATATAAGTTCACTTCAGGCTGTCAGTGAGTTTAGTGAATTTTGTCCTGGAGAACACTGCATAAGCATTCACTACTCCAACAAGCAGCACAATTTGGCTGATAATGGCCCATCAACAGATAGCTTATGCCACCGAGTCCAGAATAAAATTCCTGTTTAAGATTAGCCCACTAATCCTTCGTATTTGCTTTATACCTGCCTTCACTCTGGAAAGGGAAGCCAAAAGGTCAAAGAAAGAAAATCTTATTTTAATTGCGTGAGGAAAAAAATATCTTTGTAAAATTCATCCCTGTTACAAGTAAGAACTATAACAAAACCCTGCAATTTTACGGGATAGTCTGCAATTTTTATGTGTTGCAGATTTGTTACTATTCAAAAGAATAAAAACATTTGCTATGACATTAAAAAACTCTTCGGGGGAATTAATTTTGATTTCCACTCTCTTTGACCATGTAACAACATAAACATAGGCAATAAATTTGTCTTGGAATAAATTCCCCAAATCTGCTATACTGAAAATGATCAAACAAAATTTTTCCACTTCATCATCAGATTCTTTCAATTTTTCTTAAGTTGACAATCTCCTACTGAAAGGAAGAGATTAATGAAGAAAAGTTATGCTTCAACAACATAGTTTTTTCCAAGTGGAAAATCACAGAAAAAGTTATACTAGCTCTCCTTAGAGGCAAGATGGAACGCACTTGGGGAAAAAAAAAAATCTTCACCAGCAGTAGGGAAACAACTATTCAACGAACTCAGTCCTGCTCCAGATTTTCTGTTAAATACATCATTAGTACATGCTCCAAATACAAAACTAATCAAGAAATAAAGCTGTCAGCTTTTTTTTCTTTCTTTCTTTCTTTTTCTCTCCCTAAAGCAAATTCAGTCATAAAGCTGTGCCAGATTTCTGTCCTGCTGGAGAGAAAGTCTTTCCGGGCAGAACAAACAGCAGCAGGCACAGCCCCTGCCAGCGCTCGCCGAGCGCAGCCTGAAGGAACGGCCTGGCTGCACCCGCTGCCTTCCCGCTGCTCCCCTAAGCAGTGCCAAAGTGGCACCAATTAGCAGCAGTTGTGGAAATTCAGAGGGACATCTCTGAGGAACAGGGCTGATGTAAAGGCCAGCTTCAAAGGAACAAGCATTTGTACATAAAACATAGTCACAGCCAGTAATGCAGCACGAAGACCCGGTGGCAGCAGTGTGTAAGCCCATTTACAGCTCTTCTACCCCGCTCTTGACACTGAAGCTGTCCTAGAAACCTGGAGACTGAACTCGACATTGTCACCTCTGGTCTCCACCGTTCCCTGGAGAGCAAAGGATCCCCGAGTCACCCTGAGTCACGCTGACATTTCTCCCTCTTTGTCAGAGCAGCATGGGCGATGGCTGGCCTACAGCCACAGAGCAGCCGTCATCTGCAAACTCTGCAGCAGTGTTGAAACTGGCCTATTTAACAATTTATCTAAGATTTAAATATAACAACTGCAGATGCTAAAACTTTCTCCCCTGTGCGCTCACCCTTTCTCTCTGTCAAACCCTGATTTGGCTACTCCATTGCAATGATCTATTTAGCTTCGCCAGCAGAATTACAACGTTGCTTGATCTGAAAAGTCACAGAGTGGCCGGAGCTTTTCTTTAAATAGCACATTTCCCCATGCAGACACATGCACGCAGCGGGAGAAGCTGTAGCTTTCAACACGCTGTAGTTGCAAGACATCATGGCCTTAAAAGCATCACCAGAGCAGCAGTCAGACGCTGACATTATCAGAGGACTAAGAAAGCAAATGGCCAAATAATAGCATCTTTGTCAGTGCCATTTTACTCCTTGCAGGAGTGTTGTAGGTGATAATTGACATTGTCATGATGTAAACAGCAATTGCCTCTGGGCACTAATGCGGAACATGTGCTGTTCTGAGTCATCCCCGACCTCTGTAAATGAGCAGAACGGTCCTGGCAGCAGTCGTGTCGTGTATTAGTCAGCAGCTTCAGCACCGCGGCTGCAGCTGAAGGACTTGCTTTGCCTATGAGTGCATGATAAATTTTTTTGTACACACAACTGATTTTCAGGTCACTAGTCTTACCTCACTGGAATCGAGAGTTGTACACCAGATGAGTGTTCAAACATGCTGATCATCTGATACCTCCACACCATGGGAGATGCGTGCTGAACTACATGACCTCCGGAGAGGGATACACTGCGTGCACACCCCGACTCTGGCATCACATCTTCTGAGCATCCAAATCTCCTGCAGGTCCACAGGGAAGAGTGTACACCCATAAAGCATGTCCAGTGCAGGATTAAGAACATGGATATAAAATCCTCTCCATATTAGCATATTAATCCCTTTCGATATTAGCATATCAATCCCTTTCGATATTAGCATATCGAAGTGCAGCACCTAAAAATGTTGATCCTGATTCTCCAAAAATCTGTGTGCGCTTAAATTCACATAACCCGAAAAGTTCCATTAATGTAAATGGCATCTCCATAAAGCAATGTACCCACAGAATAATTTTACAGGATCAGAGCCTCAGTTAATTGCAGTAACTCATCAACATGCAACAGCCATTTATAAGACCTTTGGCTACAATTTGTTAAAATTAGATTTTTTTTTTCCTCCTTGCACTAAGAAACAGTGATGATTTAGGCAAAATGACCAGTGTTCTTCCACAGGCACACAGAAACACTGCTACCAAAAAGTAAAATCCAAGTAAAATCCAAGAAATCTAGTGTGGAGAAAATGAAGAGCTATAATAAATGTGGTGATTGTAGGAACAAAAGTAAAATAGTTTATCCTGCTGTGTCTTTAGGGCGAAGTCCAAAAGCTGTCATTTACATTAGACTACTTTATACATTTAAAGGGCAAGTATAAACAGAAAAAGGTCCCTATAGAACAGATACTCGCTGTTTTAAAAGTCATTCTTAAAGCAAAAGTGCAAAATAGGAAATCACTGCCAGTTATAAATACAGTAAGTGAAAAGAAAGAAATCTTAATGACATGAATTACCTAGGTACCCTTACTAAAGCCCTGTATTCACTTTTCATTTGAGCATGCAAGCTCCTGTCAGAAGGATACTTCTAAAAATCAAATATTAAGCCTGCATGTTCAGGTATTTCTGAATTTATTAAGTGCCTGTTCAAGAACTATGCTTGTGCCAAAGTGAAAATTAACCCAGTTGTCTGTTAGAGGTTCTAAAGTATTCTTTTGGCAGAGAAATCTTTTTTTATTGCTCTCTCTTTATTGTACATCAATGACTGGTAAAGACAATTAATATATATGACAAAGGATTCCCCATAGTACTTAGAGATAAAAAGGATGGCAGTCTGACTTATAAATGAGTCAGGCTCTGCGTTCCTTGCATGCTCACAGAATGAGAGCCCAGTCCCCGCTGCGTGGTTTTCCTGCAGAGCAAATACACCAGCCATGGCAGCACCCTTCCTTCCACACAGCTATGCTGGCAGGCCTTTACGCTGCTCTGAAATGGCTCTTGCCTCGAAGGAAAGCTCACTTCCAGAGCCAATTGCCTTCATTTATTAATTCTATTCTCTTCTGAGGCTTCCTGTAATTTCTAGCTGCTGGGATTGCTTTTGTGATGAAAACAAAGGGTGTAATGTAACTAGAAAAACTTCTATTACATAACTGTATTGAACTGTAAGATACTTTGTTAGTATTGCCAAGCTGTTTAAGATGTGAAGAAAGGAGTGGAAAGGGTCGTTAGATTACTAATGCATGATGCTATCTAGATGCTTTCCAAAACTGTGCTGACCGACTCTGCAGAAGGTACTCTACAAACAATCATTCAAATGCCTTCTGTCCAGCAGTGAAAAGTCCATCAATAGCATCTGAAAGTATAGAGTTGAAGAACTATTCCCATGGTGATTTCTACATGCTGCAGTCCAATAAAAACAACTAGGAATTTCAGACAAGAATGAGAGAGTCTGCAAGTGATGACAAGGAAAGCTTCAACTCCCAACTCACTTGCTAAACCAAGACACTTTACTGGGATCTCTAAGTATTAGCAGGTGAGAGCCAACAAGAAGCCTGTACAGCAAACTACTGTAGATAAATACTAGAAAATAAGATTGAGAGTGGGAACTCAGGCAGCCTCAACAGGTGACATTACCTACCCTGAGTATGGTATCATAGTTGAAAGTCTCAACACTGAAGATCACCGTTGCAAGCACAGAGAAAACAGTAACCTAACCACAAAATTGAACTATGACTAAATACCTCCAATACCGAATAGGCTAAGAAAGCCACCACAAGAACTAATAAATATAAACAATGAGTAAATAATGGCAGCTTTTTAAAACTAAAAGATATTACTGATAGCTGTTTCATTATTTAGAGAGCAAGCTAGTCTAAAAACCAGCTGTTTTGTAATCTAATGCAAAGACAAAAATCATTGCTCTGGGAGAAGGAAGTTTTACTGAGCTACATTTCTGCTTCAGTCATCCTCCATTTGAATATCAGATGATCTAACAAATTCAGTTTCACTTGCCAGATTTCTGTTTGTGTGTAAAAAGTAAAACAGCCAGGCATTACAGCATCAACAGCGTATGCGGCTGTTGGAAAACTTCCTTTACGGAAAGTTTATTATACATACTGATTTTAGTCAGGAAAACAAGACATACAGGAGAGGACAACATAGTTGAGAAACTTCGGTCAGCCTCCCATCATTAATAACAATCTTAGATCGTTACATGATCTAAGTTAAGATGGCTTAACTTCATCTAGCCTTGCAGAGAAAACCAGACTCCATCACTCGTTTCAACACTGTCCATGAAAAGGCAATGAGAGTGGAGTTAATCGTTTTTAAGTACCGCAGCAGGGAAAATGAGGTTAAATACAGCCATTAGGAAAAAAAAGGCTGTGTCTGCATAGCAGGGTTCACACTCATTTGTAAAGCTAAGTCTGATTGTTAGCTTTCAAACACTGGTTAGGTATGAACTATTTGTAAAAATAAAGATCACAGAAGTATATATAACATATAAATTTAAACTGAAAAAACTAGACAGTGCCCTAACATATTCCACATAAGAATTTCAAATTTTATACATTTTTTCACAAGTTGGATGGTAGGATTTCAACAGCTAGACATCAGATAAAACACCTTGTCATTCCTCCTCACTAAAAGAGTCCATATCTTCTTGTTAGTACTGCCCTAACATTTCTATCCCGTTTCATTGCCTGGCAAATTTATCAGAAGGCATAGCGCATGAGCAAGATACGAGCAAAGGCTTACAGGAAGGTTTAGTATGGCAAAAGCATGACAAGCTGAAGAACGCGATTTAAGAGTTGTAGTGAAATAAAACCTATTAATATAACACCAAGCATGTTGTTTGTCATTGTTCTTCAGTGCACAGGAATAAAATCCCACTCTACTGAGCAAATGCTTTGTGCAATTTTGTTAATGTATTTCTGGCTGTCAGTTTTGTTGTTCTCTTTGTAGGAATTCAGAAAGATGCTCTATATAATTGAGTGCATGTTATCCCCCACAATGCATTCGCAGCATTTTCACAGATTCACAGCAAAGGATATTATTCTCTTCAGTATGCCAGCACAAACACAGATTCGAATGCCTGTGTATAACATGATGTAGCAGGAGCATTTATAGCCTGGTATTTTAGGAATAAGAGAAGTTTTCAGGGGGAGAGAATATCTCAAATAAAAGTGATATAGCTGGAAAAAAATTTTGGGCACAGAGGACCTTCTACAGACAGCTGGAAAACTGAATGAGGTTTCTGGGATGCAGTCCCTACTTTACTAGGAATAAAGTATTAGGTTTTAAAAAGGTAAAATTATTTCATTTTAACTTCTTCATGCTAGCAACTTCATACAGTTTGTTTACAGACCTGGGCAAAACAGAATAACTTACTGTCGACTCCCAATAACCTGGTGTTAAATGTGGGAAAATGCGGTTGTTTCCCTTTTCAAGAATTGTTTTGCGGTGCGAAGCTGGCCAGTCTCACAAACTCCACAGAACTTAGAAATATGCATAGGAAACAATTTGCTTACCCAGAGACTGAGCTGAACCTGTGAAAAATCATACAATGCTAAAAACCTGGAGTTGCAGATGTCCTAACTTTTGGGAAAGCAGTGACATACATGTTCAATGTCAACTCTGCGTTGGATCCAACCAGAAGTCCCAGAACTGAACAGATACAAAGGCAGAAAGCTGAAAATTAGACTCCATTTGCAACACTTTTACCCATATTTATAGCCAGTGCTGAGGTGCTTGTCCATTGCCATGTGACATCTGACAGCGGTGTATCTTCACACTTGCCATAGGCATCGTCACTCCTTCCTCAGAGCACTAGGAGTTATGATCCCATCAAACCAAATTCACTTCACTTTGAGTTTGATTTTGCTTCTGCTTTCATCATCCTAAATCAAATGGGAATGGCGGACTGACAGGCCTTGTGAACACACACTGCAAGTCGCAGCAAGAAATCTCCTTTTGAAGTTTTCAGTCTGCTCATTATAGCAGGAAGCAACAGTGCTGATCACGTGCCACATTTGAGCAACCCTGTCCACATCCATGGATGCTCTGAAAAGCATACTGACATGTTTCCATTGTTTAAGAAGAGATGCATTTATACAAGAAGAAACCTATCCTCACTGCTCTTCACTTTGCCTATAGACTTGTCTCAGTGTTTCCTTAAGACTCCAGACTATAACAGCACATACAGCACATGCAGCAATGCAAAAGGTACTTAGTGACTTTATCATCAGTGTTTTATTATGGAGATAAGCATATTAGCTAGGCAATGATGCCACAGCTTCACGAACACACACCCAGCTCAACAGCCTCTATCTCCCACTCTGGTAGCAGCATGAGAATTCTTTGGCAGGGTTTAATGAAGCTGCAGTAGGGCAGCTTGCGCCAGGACAAGACAGACAAAATGAAAACTGCCACATCAGCAGGTAGCCACAACTTGCTATATTGTCTCAAGACATGATTCTTAATGAGAACAAAGCCACCAACACTTCAAAAGCGCAAGAGGATGTGATCATTAGATGAAAAATGCAAAACTACTTGGTTTCTTCCTCCTTTGCTATCTTAGGCTCCCCTCCAAGATAAATATATTAAATAAAAAGTAACTACAAAGCAAAATAATTACCTTTTGAGTCTTCTTTTTCTTTGGGGAACTTTTTTCAAACTTCTATAAAAAAAACCTAAAACATACATTGCTTGTCCTATTCTCATCAGCATTCCTTATACAGGCAAACCCACCCCGACACCCTGAGCAAAAAAAGCCACTCAAGAACACCACTCCGAGCTCTAACTTTCCATGTAAGGAGTACAGCTTTTTCTACTATGAATATCTCTGATTTTTTGCTCAACCTTCCAAATTTCTTGGCAAAACTCAATCATTGGCTAGCTCTCCTGAGCTCACTGGAGTTAACCTAAGTCTGAATTCGGCTCTCTTACACACTGATTTCTCTCTGCAGTCTTTTCTAGGTGTGCACTCCCTCCGCTCCAGGAACAGCTGAAAACAATGGAACTACAACATAATAAATTGAAAACAAATGTCAAAAGTGGTAAAAAAACATGCAGAATAATTAGAATTACATGAATTAATGTGCTAGGAAGACTAATAAAGTGATTAGAATATTAAAAGGATGAAAGGTATACAGAAAGAAAAAGCTTTGACATGTCCATGGGTCTCTGAAGTCTGTATCAGGTAGTTACAATAATTAATAGCACTAGCTCACCACTGTTGGTAACAAATACCATGGAATATCTGGAACTCACGGGAACACCTGCATCTAAACCCTTGTACTTCAGGAATGACTTAGCAACACACACTGGTACTACTAAATACTCATTCTTTGCAGTTTCTGCTGTAAAAAAAAAAAGGGTACATCAGAAAAAAAACCCTTTAGATTCATTGCAGAATTGATCTTTTTAATGATTCTCCTACACAGGTCTCACTGATCAGCTCCGTTAACAAGACCTACTGACGTTTTGTAGAATCACCACAAAAACAACAGAAGAACTATGAATCCTGAGATCTTCAGTAAGGGGGCTTTGTTATGCTGAACTATGTGGCCATAGAGAATGAGATGCAGTGGTAAGGAGCAAGCACATTCAACAGAGGGCTTGCAGAGCAGGTCAGGTCTGGATAGCTCTGGTTATGCTATCTGTCAGTACTTACAAGTCCTTCCTTACCTTAAAACACCATTCATGCTCCTGGGAGTTACAGCTGTCCCAGACTGGAGAGGAGGAGAAGGAAAAAAGAGTGCTAGGTATTACTGCACACTCTATTTAGAGTGTTTTGAAAACTCACACAATGCATACACACTCTTCTATTTATGTGAGGTCTTAAAAAAAGTCAGCAACTTGAGATAATCCAAGTCCTGGCCATCCAAGTTTTAAGAGGATTCTCCAGGAACCATACAGTCTTATTATTCTACTAATGAAGTTTTATAAGGCACCTTAGACTAAAGATGTGAAGGGTGGTAAGGAAGAGGGTTTTACTTACCATCACTGTCAGCAAATGTGCTGATTATGTGTGTAATACTGTACAGCCCTCTATTTTAGGTAACGCACTACTTAAAATTTTGAGTGAGCGCTGCTATTGGCATGAACTCATCCCATTACATTGCAAATAGCATAACTGCTTATGCAATCACGTGTTTGCCATCTAAGGAAATGCACTGAGTATTACATACCGCATGTCAGATTTAGCTACTGTGTTACTGGCAACCAAAATCTCATGCAATACGATAGTTGCCAAGGTAACTACTCTTCCAGAGAGAAGATGAAATCTGACAACAGTCTGTGTGCACTCTCTTCTAACAGAACAGCTGTCCGAGGTAATTTAGGCACCCCATAAATCTGAGTGGATCTCAATGCTTTTGCATCCTCAGCTAAAACATACCTGTCTGAGGGCTGCTTAGGGAAAAAGGGAATTCTGGAGTATCAGCATTGTGTAACCTCGGCTCTAACAGGGCTCCCTCTGCCCATGTGAACATCACATTGTTCCAGCCTGCAGAACGGAAACAAGTATTACCTTGGAGGGGCCAATATAATTGTCTCTATGACATTTTGAGTAGCTGCAGGGCAACATAAATTCTTCTTGACAGGGTAATTTTTGAGTTATAATGCACCTAGAACTGCTAAAAATTTTTCTGAAAACAATACAGTAGAGGGTCTAATACTATCTAGGTATCTGAGGAGCAGGGTCCTTCATGCACTGACAGTAACAATCTTCCAAAGGCAACAGGCAAAGCTGTGAATACAAGGGATGTAAAACAGTTTGACAATCTCAGAGAATCATTCAGGAATTCTTCCCTTCTTACATACGGACTTGTCGCTGTGAACTGCATGCACAACGCTTCAGTTCTTCTGATGGAAAAAAAGGCACCTCCATTAGCTTGTGTCAAAAGGCATCTCAGCCGAGCAAAGAGATTGAGCGAAAGTTTATTAGTGCAGTCTTCAAAACAGGGGCATGAGTAAAGGCTGTCAAAGTTGAAATGCATAATCCATAAACTGTATTTAAAACAAAATCTTCAAATTTTTAATTGTGCATATGTACTAAGAAATCAGATACAGACCTTGAGTGCATAAATGTTTTCACAATAGCCACAAGGGTTTATCCACTGAAATTAAGCCTTACTCGGGCTCTAAATTGCATAACATAACCTGCTTGCAAGGGAGATGATGTGACTGTTGGTATAAAAATACTGTTTTTGCAAATTATTACACTAGCTTCAAGAAACCTGCTTGAAAAAATCTGGCTTTGATCAATGGATTTCCTTCTCTCAACCACTGACAATTTGGTGCAAGAGAGATTTAAGATATAATTAACACAGGCTGTTCCATACGAAGAGTCAGATACATGATATATAGAGCCAGACTGAATATTTACCCAAGGCTTGAGAATTCATACAGAGCATGAGTGTACTCCTGTGCTTCCATAACTATCACATTGTTTGGTATTCTTAGTCCTACTCTCCTTCCCTTACACTCCCACACAGAAACAAACCAACCAACACTAATTTTCCAATGAAACAATCCTTAATACATAAATCACCTTTCATTCTAAGGCCATTATCACAATGACTCTTGTGGACTAGAACTGCTGCATCCTAATAGAGCAAATGGAATAGAAGTATCCGTCAAAAAGGCAAAATTTAAAGCAATCAAATAATGCCAAGGAAAAAAGAAAAAACGAATCCTAGTATCCCAGCAGAAAGTGAGAAAAAGCTTAAAATCCAATACATACACATGCACTTTTAGTTTGGATAAATGCTTATCTCATTGTGTTACTTGCTGTTCGTAGGCATGCTGTGTTATTCTCTGAACAAAACTTCCAAAGATTCACAAGTCTTAGTGGAGGCTACTAAATGTTTTCTTGACATCTGTGAAGTTAATGAATGTTTTTAGCCAAACAATATACTCCATGTTTTTAGAAGTGAAAACGTGGCAAGCATCATCACCTGGGCTGAAATTCAGCTTCACCGCAACCTTCCTGACACTGGAGAAGAGACCCTATGACTGAAACTCTTCTACTGTTAATCTTTAGCGCTAGCAATAGCTTTACCCATGAGCAACACGTAAGTCTGTCATCAATGTTTTGCATAGACTGGTTAACTTGTCACCCGTTGTCCTCATTCACCCCTTCTCCACCTTTTCAAGGAAACATATCCACTAGTCCAGCCTCCATCTATAGCCCTTGCAGTGCAATTAACCTAATTGGTACATCTAATAAAAGCCCTAAAGCTGATTTAATAAACATGAGCCAGATCTTCATTCTTTATGGCAGGAGGAGTTGCACAACATAGCAGCTGTAATTCTAAGGAAAATCATATTGTTTAAAACTTATCGATTATTAAACCATTCAAGAATAAAAATAATCTCAACTGACAAGGTAATGCCAAGCCAAGTGTCAGCCCTAAATACTTAAAATGCTTCTACAGTTTTGTTCAGAGAATAACACAGCATGCCTACAAAGAGCAAGTAACACAATGAGATAAGCATTTATCCAAACTAAAAGTGGTGTGTATAATAAACATTAAAAGGGCATGCACTGATCCATATATTAATCAGATTCATAACAACAGACCAATTTTTCTCTCTCTGGGGTGTGAAGAACAAGGTTATGAATCACAACGTGAACACTTAAAGATCACACTTGAATAACCTAATTGTGTACAACAACGATAGGATGAAAAGAAACTTAATCAAACTCTGAACTCTTGTTAGATTTCATCCTCTTAAATACAGTTCTGTGACATGACTCTAATAAATTATTTCAATAGAAGAAAATGTTGGTTTACCTTGTGAATATTCTGAACCTCCTCTGCCCATTTTCTCCATGCTTCATCTCTTCATTTGAATAGAGATTAACACAGTTACAGAGAAAAAGATCTTGTTTTAATGCAAGTTTTGATTCTTTTTTGTTACAAATCAAATAAATATATACTTTTCAAAAATTTACTGCCTTATAGAGGAACTGGAGTTTTGCTACATGTGAAAACTGCCAGCTGATCTTTAAATATTTATCTCTGAATTCCCCTGGTTGCATGTACTTGGGAATGTTTTCATAAATACATCAATAACTGTCTTGTACAGCTCATTAAGAAAGCTTCTTATCCTTTAGTGTAATAGTTCAGTTTACAGTTGCCTGTGAATCATTTTTATGGACCTCCATTAAGCATGCCCTTCAAACTGCAATTATTTGTCAAATTTTGTATATACGGAAGCAATCACCAGAGAAACCATGAAAGCTGAGAAGACGCATAAACATTTGGAACCAGAACTTGGCCCGTCTCCAGCAGCGTATTCTCTCCTCTAACGCTGACTCCACAGTGTACGAGATGTACTTAATGGATCCACCTACACAAGATAGGCAGATTGTCCAAAGGGCAGCGGGGGCACCTGCCTTACATTAACCAAGACCAGACTCCTTGAATTTCCTCCTCAAATCTGTCATCGGTCTTTCTCTGAGGTCCCAGGACATCACTCCCTCACTTGTAGTTTTACCACTTCCCTTATGATCTTGTATACTGAAGAGGGGACCTCCGCCACCGTGGAAAGCTGCACCCACTCATGTTCCTTGCCCCAACCCAAAGCAACAAACACCAGCAAGCTTCTGATATAGAGAAAACTTACTGACATGGATGTTGCCCTTCAACCTAATATGCCAAAGTTATCCTAGAACTTAGAAAAATAGAGACTTATATAAGTAGGTTTATAAATACCAAGTTTGGGAGCTTTTTTTTTTTTTTTAAAATGCCATAAGTATGCATATGTGTGGAAAACCCTAGAGTGCTTCCTTCAAGAATTAGCTTCCTGGAAACCTTCACTAGCATCCAATTATTTTTCCCCGAGTCCAGTTCTGTAATTGAGTTTCTGACAGATATTTTCACCTGCCAGGGCAGTGTGAATTCGGTCAAACAGGTTACCTTACAATGAGCTGAAAAGGATATGCAACAGGTTTAAAACTCCAGTCCACTGCATTAACAGCTGTGATTGTCGAAACAAGCACTCTGTAAGGGAAACATAAACCAAACAATAGCACCCAAGGCTACACTCGATTGATCCATCTAGTCAAGACAGATGGCAATAATGTCGAAGACAAGGTAAGGAGATGAAAATGAAGAAAGAATTGCAGTCGACTTTCTTTCAAGTGGATGTGCTCTTCCTGCCAAGGACAGGCAGCAATAGAAGCTAGTGTCTTAGCAGCATCCACAGAGAGTTAAGCTGTAAGAACAAATTAGATTAACATGATTAATTGCCTGATTTGTGTATTCTGACCCACTGCTGTTGAAATCTATTAAATATTTCACTGCCAAATCTCACCTTCTGCAAGGGCTGTGGGTCACAAGAAGTTAACATATGTTGTCTATTGTAGTTAGATTATATGCATTTCTGAATGTCAGCGTCATGAAACAAAATGCTTTTGTACCACTACAGAATACATATATGGATGTGGATGTTGTAGCTTCTGTCACTGTTAAGCGTCACATACTACATTCCTCCTAGTATCAAATCAACTTGTGACTAACGTTATAAATACCAAAGCATATTCATAATGATTTTCCACATACCGCAAAATACTACTGCAATTCAATTGTACAGGATGCTTACATTATTAAAGTAGATAGTAAACTAAACACTAATCAGTTATCTACAAGGTAAAATATTATTAACATTTTTAGCGGTACTGGGGAGCAACAGAAGGACTTTTGTTCAGTTACAATGCTGGAGAGGAACGGCGAGGGATGTGATGGCCGACGATAGCTGCATTGTGCACATGCTGTGTACTTCCTTCATTCTGATATTACTGGTGATTTCATTACTCCCCACCTGTTCATGAAGACAGCAATAATGGATAAGAAAAGGTAAAACTGGAGAACAAAGGAAAAAGCTCATTCAAAAGTGAAAGAAAACCTACCTTTTATCTTTCAAGGAGATTTTCTTACTTGATGCGGTCACTTCCCACGATATCTAAAAATGGCTAACTCCAAATTTTTCATTATTGTTAATTCTTGCTAAATAGGTCATGTCTGAAAGACTATTAACATGTTTTTAAACACTTTGTCATCCAGTGCTGCCACAGTTTATATTCTTTAAAATACATTTGCTTGTCACACTTGAGCAGGTGGAAAAAGGGACTTCATATTGTAACACATAAACTCTGCCTATCTGTACCAGTAGCTGTTTTTTTCTTGAATACTGTAACAATTTTTCTAATTACCATGTGCTTTGAGATACTGCAGAGAAGTGGTGCCCATTACTAACAGCTGCTGTCAATAAAGATTTTCCCGTGGCATGAACAGCAGCTTTTCACCTCAGGAGGCATTAAAAGCTCTTACCCAGGTTCCAAAATTCCAGCAGCATTTCAAAGCACAGCAACACTACTTTCATGGCAACAACTCTGCACCCTTAACTCTGTAGCCTTGTACCGTAGGAGACCGGGACCTCTCAAACTCAGAAATGATGAAAGCAGCAAGCAGGAGCATTGAGCGCAGCAACCCTCTTAAGTCTGGCGATTACATAGATTCTCAAGCAGTTGCTAACAGCATGTTGGCAAAGTCCACAGAGCCACTGAGAAGATCTGGAAAAACATTCAAAACTCAGTATCCCAGCAATGCTGACTGAGGGACTGAGACCTAGTAGCAATTTTTAGCAAAGCTGAAAATACAGGCATGTGCATTTGTGTACAAAAATGGTTTATGTCTCTTGCTCAAATGTTTTCTGAAGTGAACTTACTCTTGTAACTTGAGACTCTTCTACACATTATTTGCACTTTGTCCAACTCTGGTTGGAATTTTGTCTCTAGGACAGATGTTAGCCTTTACATGCAACTAAGGGTTGGGGGGGGTGGGGGAATCAATAACTAGCATAATTTAATCTCCCACAAGCTTCTTTGTAAGAAGTCAAATTCACATTCAAAGCTGTCTGCAAATTTGAAGCATGTATTATTTATTAGTCTTACAGAGTTGAATAATGATCTTTTTGCTACAGAGTAGTGTTTACAGAAAGTTCACAGCGTAAAGGAAGAAAAACTCCTCCTGAAGAAAGTTGCACTTTCCCACCATTAATTTCATTATGTAAGAGACAGGATGACAGCAATGTTCTTCTGCACTACAAACCCACCTATATGCAGACGTCCTGGCAACTGTACCCTTGTCTGTAGAAGCCTGGTATTCACCTAGAAATAGGCTCAGAATAAACCTACAGCCTGGGTGCCCAGCTACGAATTTCCAGCAAGCAGCTGCAATGGTTAGAGTTGAAGAGTAGAAAGCACCCCCACGATAACCACTGCCTGCAAGGTTTTGCCTTGGTGTAAGCAACACTGTTCTTCCTAGCTTGCCATCACTAATGCCCATGGAGCAATGTACAAGGTGACACCGGTAGAAAAGTCTTGCCCAAAGCTGTTTTTATAGAATAAGGCTCAAGGTCCCAGTAACTTACTGACCTGAAGCAGAACATGTCTGGACAGTGTGAATCTTGGTCGTTTCCGCAAGGGATGTGTCACAGTAACATTACTGCTTAACAAGTCTCTACCACCTCTCTTACAATAAAGTTCCTTTTCCAGCTGGTTTTGCTTTTTAACAGAGCTCTGCTCTGTATTTTTGAAGCTCTCTTATTTGGGGGGAGAGAAAGGAGGGGTGGTTTTATTTACTTTGGCTGTGTATCAAGTTGCTGGCAAGATTACTCAAAATATACATAGAGCACGTGCTGTGGCAATTATTACAGTGGCAACTATATAACACCTCAGAAACTTCCAAAGTAAATAGTCAGTCTCCATAAACAGATGTTGCTTTCTACATCTGAAGCTATATGACTCAAACAAGAGCCACCCTGTGTGCAGCTTTTCTTCGCATTGAATTTCTCATCACAAAAATCATTCAAAAATCACAAACAAGCACCTCCAGTTACTCAGGTGTTGTCATAACGCTGCCACTTCAAGCTCCTCCAGGCCCATACCTACTTCTGATTTCCTGTGAAGCTCCAGACAACGGAGCTCCACATCGTAATGATTCATGTGATGTTACCGATGCTTCCTCCAGGATGCCAAACACGGCTTGTGAGGTTCTGCACACCCTCAACTCAGTTCAACATGTCAAGCACCTTGAAGGATGGCAGAGAGAGCCCCAAGGCTGTAAATTTCTTCAATGTTTCAAGAGTGAAGAGTGTGTTTGTTCTATACGTTCAAATATTACACAGAAGCTCAATGACCTATACCTATTATCTAAAACAACAGCACATTTAACCCAGCAGTTATTGCATATCAGCTAAAGGGATACGCATTCTTCTAGACTAGTTAAGAGGGAAAAAAAAAAAAAAGCATCTCTTCTTTTGGTTTGTGTACTACACAGGATGTTCCAGAGACTTTATATACCAGTGTTGCTATGAAATAAGCTGCTGCACAGGCAGGCAAGCAAGCCGAATCGATGCACTTGTGTAGAGTTTCTACATTATTTTCAACAGCTATCCAAAAATGAAATGCCATATTCAGAGACTTGTTCTTCTCTATTGCTTAATTCATCACTTCCACAGCCACAATTCCTGGCAGAGCGGGTGACGCTATACAAAGTAGCCTATCGCACACTCCCCTAAAATCAGCAGCAGGATAGTTCTGTTTTGTTTCACTAAAATTATGAATGTTAAATGATCCTTTTTATATCTTTTTCTTCAAGAACTGCACTGCATCTGAGAAACCTTTTATTCCTCACACTATGCAAAATGATTAATGCACTTGTTGTGCTATAAAGAATTGCAGTAAAAACTACAGGTTGCAGTGGTACAGACACTTACTAGCTCCTTGCAGCTTTAAATTCAGTGAAATTTAATCATAGAGTTCCACTGCACAGAAACCAGTTGACTGGTGGTATGATCTAACCTGTTAGTTTCAGGTAACACCAACCAAAAATGTTTATTATTAGGATCTGCAAATTCAATGTGAAACCATTATCACAAAGTTTTCATCTTTCTCTGAAGACTGAAGATTTGACAAAAGGCTGTCAAGGCTGTAAAACACTGAAAGTTAAATTGAACCTTTAAAGCAGGGACATACAGTACAACATAGGAACAAATTCAAGGCCATAGATATAACCAGATAAACAACTCTGTCTTATGCTAACTTGGACAGAAACCAAATAAAACAAAACAAAGCAGCTATTAAATACAGCTTCGTATTTCTCCAAGATCAACTAGACTTTGGGTTCTTTTGACAAGGTATTGTTGCAAACTTAAGTCTTTTTTATTTTGCCATATTATCAGCCATACTATGCAAATGTAAGGTTTCTACACAATGTGCCATGGGAGAAATTTTATATTTCATTTACCATTGCCTTATATCTGTGATTCCTCCACTTTGCAATTTCAGCAATGAATTAATGCTCACTTGAAATGTGACTTTTCTTTTTTAAACAGCCAAGTATCACCTCTTCTATGGAAGCAAAGCAACATGGTTTTAATTCAATGTAGATTTGGCTTCTTGACAATTTGCTGCTTTTGAATAAGCAGAAAAATAAATTAGTCATGTGCAGTGCTTTGGAAGCAGAAATGCTCATTCTAAAGCTCAGAGCCATTAATAAGCATTCACAGCCTTACAAATTAATAATTGTAGGGAACCCAAACGCTGGCCTGAATTGGCTATATAAATTTAAACACATAATTTAGTCAACAAATTTACTAGGATGTAGGACACAACAAATTCAAAGAAAAACAGACATTAGAAGACGCATTTTGAATTGGTGTCAAACTTATCTTACCTAGCTTTCTGTATTTTCCCTATAATATGGATCAAATTAATCCTTCGTGTTTCTTTCAAAGCCAAGCTATACTCTTCACCTGAGGTATTTCAGGTTTACAGTGGTGTGATGAAAGTCTCTGCTTGCTTTGTCGACTTGAACAAAGTTACCCTAGAAATGAATTTGCTGTGTTGCATTTAGCATTAGAAATACACCCAGAGTAGAAAACAAGCATTAATAATGAGATTTAATATCAACATTCTAATCCAGAATATTTTTTAGAGATTATGAATTCTTCCTACCTAATCACTTTGTTCTGTTTCAGCTGAATTTGTTCTTCCTTGTTTACAAAATCCAGATGATCCAAACCCAGGTGAAACAATCCACACATTCACCTACTTCATAACACTGTCGGACGTAACCTAATTAAAGCTCTGTAAATATCTTATCCATCCTCCTGCCAATACAACCTCGCTCCTAAAAAACTATTTGCTACTGCTTTCTCCCATCAATTTTTCATGTGTCAAGCAATGGGTCTTTTGAGACCAGCTTTTTATCTAAATAATCACGTTGTTAAAATTCTTCCTCTATTATTGATTTAATCTTTCCTTTCCTTCCTTTTTATCTGTTTCTCCTCATTGTGCTTCGTTATGTCTTCCCAACTGCAGGAGAGAATGACAGAAGGCTGTTCTGAGCTGAGCTCACACATTAGCTATTCCTACCCAAGTCATGCCTGTTAGCAACTTCACAAGTTTCCCAATAGTCTAAAACAGTTTTGATGAGCCCAGGTTTGCTCATATCATTCATAAAGCATTTCAAACCCTGCCCTGAGAGTGATTATTTCCTTTTGAAAGCAGCACTATCTCATGTTAACAATAAAGTCCGACTACTAGCGGCCCAATCTTTAATGAGTAAGGTAACGAGTACTGTCCCCTGCACATTTTGGCAAGG
This sequence comes from Fulmarus glacialis, assembly GCF_000690835.1. NCBI lineage: Eukaryota > Metazoa > Chordata > Aves > Procellariiformes > Procellariidae > Fulmarus > Fulmarus glacialis. Next base: position 157,738 of record NW_009205008.1, read on the forward strand.
ACCTGCATTTTAATTTATGGTAATACTTCAGTGTACACATAAATGAATTGTATTAAAGTGAGCAAAATGAAACCTTGGTAATGAGACTTCACTTCCTATTGTGGCATTTAAAAACTTCTTGTAGAGGTATGAAGAGAAACCTACCAGTTTTTGTGAAAATTATTGATAAGAGGATCTATTGCACTGACTGGCCTTCATAGCATGGGAGATTGGCATCTTCAGCCCATTTTTGAGAAAAAACAGTATGTATTCCCACTTTACTCCGTATCCACTTTACTTATAGATTCAAATAACAGAGTTTCCTATGGAAAAGATTTTCCCGGTATTTTCCCAGCTGGTAGGTCACAAAGTGCAGGCTCCTCTATTGCTAAATTTCATTAAGACAGGCAGTGCATTATTAACTGGATAGCACAAATGGTGGAGCTGCTGCAGGGATGCTACAAGGTCTAGCAAGAGAGGGAAAGTGCTCCCAAGAACAATTCTGGTTACCAGCAGCTGCTTGTCAGTGTCTGAACAGTGGCAAAGGAGGCGCAATACTGTATTCTGTGTCACCTCATTACTTCTGGGTTGTAGGTGGTAGGAAATGAGACCACTCAACAATCCTTCCATTTGCTATTCATACTGTGGTAAACCAAAGCCTAAATATAGCAATCACCATTAAACAGCTTGACACTGACTGTCTTAGTAACTTCAGTTACCATGGCATCTCTTTACATAATACCATTCTATTAGATCTACTGCAGAGTGGTGAATACTGGGTTTTTAAGCTTTTCTCACACACATTTCCTATAAAGAAAAAAAAAACAAGAAAAAAACCCAGAAAATACATTATCTAACAAGACACACTTCTTTGAGTTTCCTAGAATAAGCTTCTGAAATGTTTGCTTAGTGTTAATCCCTTTAAATTTAAATAAGGAAAGGCAAATATCACCCTAAGACATTTGAGCCTAAATTTATGAAGTTGCTGATTTTTTTTGCTGTCCAAGTGAACACTAAAAGTGAAATTCATCTTCAAATTGCTGAGTACACATCATCTTCAGATCACTTACCGAAACTGCTGGATTGAGAAGTTAAAACCAACAAATCTGCAGAGTTGCCAGTCACCTGAACTGACTGACAGCTAAAAAGGAAACAAGCATTAAACCAATTCAAACACTCCAGTACCTAAATTATGTTAATCTCTAACATGATGATTAATGAATAATGAAGGCTTAGAAAAATTACATCGAAACAGACATAATTTAAAAGACAACTAAAGAATGAAAAGGTATGTTATGAGTATTTAACAGTTCTCTAAGTGGGAGACTTGCAAATCTAACCAAAAAGAGTGTGACTAATTCTAATTTCAGACATTCATATTTTCAGCCTTTTGAATAGCTCATTTTCACTCCCACATACGGATGCTGTACATGTTTAATAATCCTTATACTTTTAGTAATTCATAGCAACAAACAATCTTATGGAGTTACAACCAGACCAGGAATTTAAAGTCACATCCATGCAATAGGAAAATGCCATACAGCAAATTTCTCAGCCTGTGCCTGACGTAGTTTGTCTGACATTAGGATTCCATGAATTACAGCTTTTGTGCAATTAATATAATCCTGAACCTCACCTTAATATTTCTTAGCTTTCATTTCACAAAGTTTCAGTGTTGTTTCCTTGAAAATATTAAGACCTATATGCAGTACATGCGTCTGGTTAAAAAACAAATACATTCAGAAGTTCCTAAGCATACTACAAGCAACGTTCTGTTCATCCCCATGACTTAGTGGATCAATAGGCCTGTCTAGGACTCATTTACAGAGTAACTGTCATGGGTGGCTGATTGGCCAGTGGTTAAAATTGAATTTAGTCTTGTTATAATTCAGAGCACATTCTATTTACTTCATATTAAAAGACGGATTACATTTTCCAAACTGTCTCATGTAACCTTCTTGCCACATGTCATAGAAGTAATAAGGCCAGATTAAATGCTGACTAGGGGCTCTGGTTTAAAAAATAAGTTTTTGACACAACCACCCACCTAAAATTCGGGTGTTTGTATTGCTTAGCAGCTATCACAACCCCCAAGCATTTTTACAGGTGTGGGGGTTCAGATTCTTTTGCTTTGCTTTTATGCTTACCTGCAAACCTTTAGGAACAAGAAAACAAGTGGCCAAGTACATTATTGAATATTCACAAAACAGAAAATGGATGGCTACACCACAGTTAGTCAGTCGTTACCAAGATGATTAGAAACAAACCAGACTCCTGCTTGGGAGGCTACTGTTGTTCAGAAACTCCATGGAACCTGGTGGTCGCCTGTTGGACAACTGAATGTAGTACAATTCCTCTGTTATTTTGCTCCAGTTAAGTAAAGCTGGTCCTCCCTTTGACACTACCTCATCCAGTCACATGGAAGGCATCTCCCAAAGCTCCCAAACACTGGTAATCAAGGGCTGTGCAAGACGCCTACAGCTGGACACCAGTAAGTTATTTACATAGAGCTCAGAAGTCCTCATAGAGAAATGGCGAGCAAGGCAGTACACCCTGAGACAGTCCTGTGCTCTTGACAATGTATAGATCAGAGCCCTGCTGCTGAAATTAAAAGACCTTGCACAAGTCTTCCACCTGCAGCTTCCATTACTCTGTCTTGCACTGTTCAACTACATAGCAGTTGCGTTTTCTGCTATACCCATAAGGTGCTTCCCCGCAACCCCCCCGCCCCTTTTTTTCATCTTTTCTCCAAAAAGAAAGCTGAAGCCACAAAGCAAAGCAGAGGCAGGAAGAACCTCATGACACTCACTCCATCCTCTCTACTGCAATCCCCAGAGAGCCCTGGGGAATGGGAACATATCAGGAGTACGTACATGCACATATACACACACCAGTTTAAACAAACGAGTCAATACAGTGATGATGCAAACTCAGCTCAGTCCTGAGCTACAACTGAACTGATTGTTTGAACTGTGTTGTTGTCCAAACTGAAACTTCAGCTTACTGGGGTTTCTTACGCATTCCAACTCTCATGCTGACAAAAGAGCAGACGTGCCTTTTACAAATGATCCACGTATTTTAGGAAGTATGGCTGCACTAAAAACCTTTTCTACATGCTCCTCCAACAACGCAGAAGTTTGTATGTGAACAATTGCTAAACAGTGGCTTAGCTGAAAACCCCAATAGGCAGAGTTCTTTCCACTACCTTTTCTTTATGTTCTTTAACAGTAGCAAAAGAATATTTGATATTTTTAAGCCAAGAAGAATGGAGTCTGGGTAGGCATTTTACTATTGAATCAAACATTAACCAGACATAATCCTATGGCTTCAGAACATCAACCTCTTTGCATCAGCTACCCTAGCAGCAAACACACATAGCTGTAATCCATGCCTTACACCTCAAATCTAAACTGCCAAGGTTAATCCGTTGTCAGCCTCTCACATTGGACATATTCTAGCTGAAATACATCCTGAATGCATAAGAAACATTCTGCAGAAATCTGAACTGCATATATTGCTGGATCTGATTTTGCAGTCACGTCTTCAAATTCATCTTTTACAAAATGACAAACACTATACAAAGGACTTAGCAATGCTGCAATGTAATGAGCAGTACTAATCAACTGGAGAAACTTAGAGCAGGTCACCTGCCTCATTCTAACAGACTATTTAGCAATTTTTTTTCTAAAAATATAGTTGAACTTCTATAAAAAAAAAAAAATAAAATAAACACAACCAACCTAAAACATGTATGACAAAGGAAATACACTTTTGGGTATGACAAAACCCTCAACTCCTTTAAATTCATAAATGAATAAACACTGGGAAAAACTGTACATCTCTTGTCCAAAGTCACTGAAAAAACTCTAAGTGTTAAAAGTGAATCAAAGAAAATACACAAAACTCTCCCTTTAACTTATGCTGCAGACCATAGAAGGATGGAGGGAATGTTTCAATATTTAAATAAAATAAAAAGGCACAGATTTCTCCCTCCAAATTCCATCCTGCATTTCCATCCAACCTGCAGTTAGCGTTCTGCTTATATCAGATGTTATTAAATTATGACTCCACCTATTCACAAAGCTAGAAAATCAGTAGTATTTATATGGCCTCGAACACTCCAGAAGACATTATTAATGATTTGATGCTGATTGCTGTTGGATGCCTTAAAAATTAACTCTCACAGGCATCAGTCTCTCTGAACTAATTTCAGTAGCTACTGTGAGAATTTCTCTGACTTTATTCTCCTGGTGATACGGAAACACTTGATGTCTGATCCTGAACTGACTGCAGACTGGAAACTCTCATTAAACTGAATTACCAGTATTTAGTCCCTTGGTCAATCACACATGGGGCTGTGGTGGCAGAGATGCTTAGGAACAGGAAGGACAGAGCTGAGCAAATACCTAAAATAACACCCCTCAAGGTTGGCTCAGACAAGTGTAACGAATTTAAATTGTTTGTGCTCCGTAGTGATTTTGCCAGTAGGGCTGTTAATCGAAATAGTGAAATTTAACAATTAGGATAATCTCAGACATCTCTAAAAGTATAGAAGTATCCACAACAGAAACTTTACCGATTCCTTATCCAAACTGAGTTATGGAGCACAGTCGAAGTCAAAGTCTATGTAAACTGTCAAGTACTGACAACTGCTCCTGAATGGTTTCAAGAAATCCATTATTTTATTTCATTGAATTTGCCTAGTGATATTATCTCTCAATCTAAATGTTCACAAACAGACCTGTGAGTCGGAAGAAACAAATAAAGAAGAATTTAGATTATCCAAATTATTTGTCCATAAGTGTGTTCTTGATATTTTGCGGGGCACTCATCAGCATGATCAGTCTTTCAGCTGTTCTTTTAAACTCTGACCTGTCCCTCCAAATCTGTAGAAACACTTGTATTAACTCAGAAGTTGATTATTTTGCTTTTCTTTTTTCTTTTTCTTTTCTTTTTTTTTTAACCAAGTCTTCTGTACAATATGCTTTATCTGAATGGACAGCAACTCCGATCTTTTCAGAAACGCTTTGCTAGTCCAGAAAAAAAATTTGTCCTAACAGAGAAGAGATTTTTTCATTGTTGGTTGTTAAGGCACTGAAAAGCTCTAAACTGTCACCAAAATTGCAAAACAAAAGCTTATGAGTGCTACAGGCAGCACTAAAGAAAGTTAATTCCCTCAAGTTCTGCCTTGTGCCTGCAAAGATCTCATCAGAACTAACAGCTGCTTTTCCTGACAGCAGATGTTTCAGACAGGTAACGCAAGTGTACCTCAGAGCCATGTATTTCCACCCACGCTGTCTCACCCGTTCTCAGTGGTCTTCTGTAGGTGGCAAACACAACAGGGAGAGAGACTTGGGCAACAAGAACAGTTTTAGAGATGGGAGAAAAGCTACTGATAAACATTTTTGTTTGGCTGGGGAGAAAAGGTTTCCATTTCAGGGCATTTCAGTTCATCATAGCAGCTTTTGAAGGGTCATCAGAATTCAGAGGAAATCGGATCCAGCAGAAATCAAGACTGTGCATGTCCCTTTGCATGTGTTTGGCCTGATAAAGGTCAGCTATAGAGGAATTAACAGCCTCTTGAAATCACACCCTTGCCTGACAGAGACAATCAAGTTGCTGGGAGCTAACAGCTGTCACCAAAGGCTTCGTTACAAGTCCTCAGTCAATTGTAAAAATGCCCATGAAGAACAGGCAAGCAGTTGAAGCAAAGTCATTCGAAGTTTCCATCAAAGTTAAATGTGCTTGCAGTATATTGCAACTATTAAAATGACTAGTTTTTGCCAGTGGTAATTACTGAGATGCCAAAAATCCAATGATGAATTAGTTCAATAGGAAGTCCAACAGAAGAGGAGGGCAGATTCATCTTACACAGCACACATGCCTGCCCAGGACACGATGTGTTTGCACAGCCTCAGCACATTTCCCCCCTGCACAAAGTTTGGTGCTATACCTGCCTGAGGTGAAGGGCACATTTCCTCACAAAAGCCGCCAGTTCACATCTTTCACAACTTGGATCAAAATGCATTCACCAAATGAAACGGAAATAAAAGCATCATCTCAATACCGCATTTAGTGATTCAGTGAACCAGAAGTCAGGTCGCATACTTGGTGACTGCTGAATCAATTAGCCCATTAGGAGGAATTAAGTGTGGCCAGCTTTGCGTTTACTGTAGGAAAGGAAAAACTGGAATCTGAAAAAAAAAGAAAACCCTCTACATTTACTCATTCCTCATGACTGAATATCTTTTAAGTTAATGCAACTATATACAAAACATTCAAACACAGGGACAAACAGAATATCCATTTACTTAAGGTTCACTAAGTTAGACCTCACTGCATCTTGCTACTGAGCTTCCCAACAGAAGTTGTTACTGAGGTTAAATTTTATATAAGATTTATTCCTTAAAGAGGAAGAAAATTCTTAGCGCTCTTTATTGGTAAAATCAGTTTTGATCTTCTTTAAACTGCAATTCTTCAATTTGCAAACAATCTTGCTGGAGAAGATGACTAACTTTTTCTCTCTGATCATGCAGCGTTTGTCTGCAGGCTCTATTCACACGTGGGACTTGGTGAAATCTGTCTGGGTGAGGAGGATCGAGAAGCATTTAACAGAGCAGACACAGGTGTCCTCCTTTCTCCCAACTAGCCAGAGCTCACTGGCAGCACCAGTAACAGCTCTGCCACCCTCCTGCTCTCAGCTGGACACTCCGGCTAATAACTACCAAATTCTGAGTTGCAAATTACCACTGGAAAGATAAGAGGTCAGCTACAGCTCTAGAAATCAGTTCATTCTTCCAGCATCCTTTGTACCTCCCTTTTTATATCCAAGGAGAATATTATCCACCGAATTAGTAATACATAACGATTACATAGCACTTTTCATTTGTAGATCTCAACACTCTTCACAAGAGGAGGCAAATATGTTATCCTGTTTTCAAGATATGGAATTGAAGTGACTCAAGATGAATCAGTGTTTATTTCAGGAAAATAATCCAGATCTACTGAGTTGCAATCAAGATGCTTTTAGTGTCATAATATTTGTTGAAGTGTTTCAGACAATTGTGTCTGGATTTGAGCACAAAAACTTCCTTAACACATGGGTACACACCTGTACTTTGCAGCTCAAAAAAAAAGAAAAAAAGAGATGGTGGATTTTCTGTGTGGTCATTAACTATGTATTGTTATTGGTTTAAAATGCAGCAGAACATCCGTATGAATTGTATAGACATACTTCCACCTCTTAAAAAAATCAGGTGCTCTTAAAGCATGTCCTACTCTCGCATTGGTATTCCATTAAGAAAGGGTCAAGGAGGGGTCACCTTAAGACACAAAAGCATTTTCAAATAACTTTATAAAAGGGAAAGTGAAAACACACAGCTCCAAATGCAGATCTCCAAGAAACAGCGTGAGATACCTTCATTCAATACATACTTGTCCTGAAGATAAAATGTTTGCTTTTATAACCTCTTAGATTACAAAACCAATGTACAGATTTGAGGAGAAAACAGTTTATGTCTTGCTAATCAAATGTTATATATTGGAACGGGAAGTTCAAGGACACTAAACATGCCAGAGCAATAGAAATGTTGTTTATAATATTATGCAAATACTAAAATCGGCGATTTCTGGGTGGTTTTGTAAACTTCTCATAACACAATTTAACATAAACTGCCAGTACAAAAGCTGGGTAGTCCTTTGACAGAACAGGTCTTAGGCAAATGCTGTTTTGTTTTAATTGCATAAAAACACATTTTTGCGTAACAAATCTGAATGAATGTTCATAGATACATGTAAAAACTATTTTTTAAAGCAACTAATAAATTTCCCACTAATCGCGAGAATAGGTTGTAAGTTTGGTCCACAAATGTTTAGCAAACATGATAGGACAGGATTATAGCTGACCATTCCAACACTACATTTCCTTTCCATGGTGCCAGCAAAACATCAACCATTGTTTCTATGGACTTAGCCTTTACTTATGTAAGAGATTTAAAAAAACAAAACAAAACAAAAAAACCCAACACTACAGCACAACAAACCTCATTGATTTCACAAGATGTGACTGCCAAGAAAAATGGCTTTCATCACACTTCATAATAAATTTATCTAAAAAGTCATTTGTTTAAAGTATTGCCTCAGAAAGCTCCCTTGAGACATGCCATTTTGATGGCACTCTTTTCATTATTCAAATAAAATGAAGTGATTCTGCATGGTTATGCTGGACTATAAATCACAACTGTAAAAAAAGGCATGTTCAGCATGTTAACAGACCAAAGATCAGATTTCGAAGTGTGTTTTATTATTGCATATGCACTTTATCTCTTGCACATACTTACCAGATAGCAGCTCACACTACTGTCCCAAATTCCATCATTATTAAATTTGGGAGCTGACAAGGGAGAGAGACTTTGAACAGGGACTCATAATTTTGCAGTTCGTGTCCAGTGCTATTGCAAACATACTGTTTAAAACCTCCCTGAAGTCTCACACATCCACACTGAAATACTGGAGAAAGTCAGCAAAAGCAGAATACTAGGAGTAATATTTATTGCAACCAACTTCTGGTTAACAAAGAATTAAACACACATTAAAGGCTACATCTAATCAGCATCTTAAGAAGGAGAAAACAGAGAAAAATCAGCTAATATGAAAAGTCACTTTTAGAAAAGAGTGAAAGGAATCTAAAAGGATTTGTGTTCTTTGCAAAGCTGCTGGGAGGTGGGTCAGTTTTTTCATTTAATTTATACCCAGTCTTATAACTGAGTAAATGGCAAATACTTTTCTAAGGTTGCAAACTAAAACCCAATGGCAATCTGTTTCACACAGTGGATTATTCAGAGTGAAAGTCATTCTAGATTTATGGGATAATTTTTTTAATTTAATCCTGGTCATGCCTCACAGAAGTCTGGAGATTTCAGTTCTTTAAGAAATACTTAACTGAAAATGAGCAGGATCCCCTTTGTCAGCACCACACAGACTGTAAAAACATTGAATTATTTCAAACTGCTGAGAAACTAATTGAAATTATAACCTTCTATGATCAACGTAAGCTAGCACTGATTTAACTTCTAGGCATAGAGGGAACAACCCTTCATGTCTGTATATGGCCCACTGCATGGTTTGCACGCTTTTTCCTATGAATTTGTTCCTGAAAAGTGGTGTGAATTATTGAACAGTCTAGCCAAGCCCTTACCAACCTCAAGTAAATTCATTGCTGCAGTTTCACCTTGGAGCCTATGACCTCATGCGCATAACAGCATTTTTAGAGAGATCATAGTAAGATTCAAAGTCGTGCAAATAAACAGTATCAGTGGAGTGCAACGAAATTATAGTAAATATGATAACCTGAGTAAGGCACTGACGCTGTGTACTTCACTTCTGCATGAAAAAGTTAAGATCAGTAAAAGCAGATAACAAGAACGTTTCAAAGACTGCATTCTAGTTAATAATGGCTTTATTTTATCAATTATGCAGTTTTGCCTTGTATTTTCATTGCCTTTCGTCACTATATCATATATTCATTCAGATCTTTAAAAACTGAGCCAGAAGATTAAAAAAACATTACCACCACAGAAAGAGATGTAAGCTACAATTAATACAATGTAAGATAAACTATTTCAAGACTTCATAAATCATTTCAACATTAAGGATGCAAATCAGGAACGTATGCCAAGTGAGTAATCACAGTGGAATGCCGTTCAACCTAGCTGACAAGAAAATCTCAAAGGTAAGTGATATTGTAGTGGAAATCACAAAAGGTTAGTGCACTTAACTTTTACCAGACTTCCTAAAAATGAGAGATCTGAAGGGTGGCCAGCAGAAGATCTCAAGATCAGGAGATCTACTTAAATCTTAACAGCAATTGCAGCACTGCGTATAGTTAACAGTTCAAATTACAACAGGCTGAAAAGCTAAATAAAGCAGGCAATGTGAAGGCTGAGTTGTGAACCAGTTCGGTGCTCCCTATGGTATGAGAAACTGCCAAAACCAATAAATCTTACAAAACTCAGAGCTAAATGCTTTATCTGACCAAACAAATTCACTTAGCTGATAAGGAAACAGCAAAATTCTGCTTACTATTTTCAGGGGCTGCACAGCGAGAAGTTACTAACTTATTGCCCATACTCCCACACAGTGGATAAGCAATACTTCTCCAACAAAACCTTGCAGGTTTTCCATACAATACTTTAAAATGTTGATGCTATGTAAATAAATCTGAACCAAAGAAAAGAAAAAAAAACAAACGCAAAACCAGATTCCTAATCTTAAATGTACGGAACTAACAAAAAATACCAGTACCACTGAAGAAATCAGAGGAAGATAGGGCTGGGCATACTTGGAGATATTGTTGTCTCAGAAGACTATTGACTATATCTATTATATTATCATACTAGCATCTCTCAATCATTCCTCAAAATTTTCAACCCTTGCAGGTTTCAGCCTGGACAGAATCTCCAAATCATATCTATATTGGAAAGAAAAAGATGCTCAAAAGTCTGGGAGTTAGGGAAAAGCACGGAGGAAAAAAAAAAAACCACAAACCAATCTCAATGCTTTGTTTCATATCTGGTTTAACCCTAATTCAGATACAATCCTTCCAATTTCTTGCTGTTTTTTAGAAAAACGATTTAGGTTGGAATATTTTTGGGAAAGGACCTATGACTTGAAAAAACACCTTAGGAAAGTACAGAGGGTTGTTTTCTTTTCACACCCAACAGAGGACTTCTGCTTGAAAGCAAAGGGACAGTAACCTATCTGTATCTCACGATTATGCATTTCTAAAATACAGTCCTAGCAACATGCATCTCCAGTGCCACTTCAGCAGACTTTAGGCACCCAAGTCCTCAAAGGCATTTCAGGACGACCTTTCAAGCTCATCTAAATGGCTGCAACTAGGCCAGGGAAGAACCCTTCACAAAAAGTCTGAAAGTCTGTGTCTGGGTATGCCTAAGGCGACTCAGTGTCCCCTGATACTCATCTCCAAGTACCATCTGTGAAATGTGACTTGGGATGACAGTGCCCAATGCTTGCCAGTAATCATGGTAATGATTAAGTGCTTGACTGTAAGCATGCTTTACCCAAAAAGTGGGAGAGCTCATCTCCCGTCCCTCCTCAGCTGAAGAGGTGAGGACAGACACACGTACCGGAGGATAGCGGTCTGACCTATCTGCTCGTACTTGAGCTATTCCAGACCACAGTTTCTCCATTCCCCTGTGGAAGCAGGACCACGGTGCTATCAGGCATGTACTTGCCGTGCACTGCGTTCAGCCTGCAGATGCTGTTACTCATAGCACAGCACATGAGATCACAATCAAACCCTAAATAGAGATAAGAAATACCGGTACTCTGTTCTGTCACAGGAACAAGGTTAGTTACAAATTTGGCTAACGCCATCTATCTATTCATATGCACCACTTCACTATGTTCAGTTTTACCCTTGCATTTAGTATTCCCGCCTATATTGAACTGCATATGACAATTTAAACCTTAAATGTTATTTATAAAATCTGCCTCATCTTATAAGGCCTTGTGAGAACAATTAAAAAAAGAGAAGCAAGCGTGAAGGGCAATGTGGCACAGACATATCTGCTGCAAAAGCTGACTGAAACATATCAGTTTAGGCAAGCTTCTTATTCTTGCAGTGATCAGTCAAATTCATTCACGCTCTAAAACACTAGTCATTAACCACATCGACTACATACTAAAACAAGTGAAGATTGTTATCTAATGGAAATCACCAAGTGAGGCTTTCAGGAGCTTTATGTTTTACAGCACTGAAATTCCACAAGTTTCCAAAGAGCTTTTTATGGCTATTAGAAATTAGCCACTAAATTACTACCCGATAAAATTTAATTACACAAAAATATACATTGAAAAAGCAGAGTGTAAGTATTTTTTCTGGATAGCTGAACTCTTTATTCTCCGTGAACTGAGAGAGAGAAAACTTTCTTAAAATCCAGGATTACAAACCATGTTTCCATGCTTATGGCACTATATACCACAGAATGGCCAAAAATTTCTTCAGCAAAGCACTGACAGAAAATGAGATAAGACATTTTTAGGATTTTATAATGAAGCCAAATTACAAAGTGTTCCAAGCCCCAGTTTACTGTTAAATTAAAGTTGGAAGAAAAAAAAAAAATTATATTATGCTCCAAGTTTCCAGGCATCAGTTTTCAATAGAAAACACCCACATCTGACACTGCAAACAACACAAATTATAAGGCAGGGGCTATGAGTGAGATGGAAAATATTGCTACATGTGAGGCTCTTCAACATGAAAATTGTTGGTCATTTCAACCTATTTTTTCCTTTAGAAAGATTTTCACAAAATCTATGGAAATAGCCCAGGCAACACAAAAGACAAGTCAAGGTTTCTGTTTCCAAGTACAAAAGATCAGACTATTTTATGTGTAAGTCGAGTTAAGGAGAAGATATAAAGAGCATCACAAAGAGCCAAAGTTGTAAAATAAAACTGTGGATCCCGAGTCCTTTGTTAGCTCATTTCCTTGGCTTTTTTCTTTCTTTCATATTCTCCTTCAAAAGAAAACTGCAGTTAACAATTTGTTTCAGCCAGCAGAATAGGCAGAAGTAAAAAAGTCTGGATCCTGATTCAACTTTTGGATTCAAACATTTGTTTGAAGACTATTTCAAACTTGCAGCAAGCTACAACATTAACAGATCAACCTTATTCTAGAATCTTGCATTCAAATTCAGTGGTTTTTACTGTGCTCACTTTCCCAGAAAAGATTTGTTCTAAACTGAGAATAATGCGTGTTTGTGGGCGACACATCTTTATTAACAAAACATACACCACATGTGTCAGAGACTGGTGTTGACTTCAGCATGTTGGGCTAAAAAAGAAAAGAATTCTCATCATCAAGGATTTCTCCTGCCATCACCCTCTCCCTTTTCACCAAATACCAGTCGGCAATTTCCCTTCTCCCAGCCCTTCTGACAGGTGTGGAAATTGCTGCCACAACTAAGCAAATTTTCATCCTACTTATCATTCCTGGATTGTTGCACAACAATTACTACATTGTGATTTACCCCCAGTTTCCAATGGAATTGAAGCTACAACTTCAGTGTGGTATACACACACATCGAATTTTAAAAGAGTTAAATAATTTGGATGAGCGTGACTTTAAAATACACACTGAAATGAAGGTAATCGAACCCTTATCAGGTTTGCCAGGTTAGAAAAGGTAGCAGAAGTAACCTGTGCAAGGTGCATAAAGCAAGCTGTAAACAGGCATTAAGAGAATGAGCCAAGGGGGAGGAAAGGAAAACAGAGCACTTGTAAGGGCTCCCAAAATCTTATTCTATCACCATTTTTAATCGCTCTACCCTTGAGCCGCTGCCTGCCAAAAGACAGACTCACCTACCCAAAAGCTGCCTCTCAGGTTCAAAGTACGTTTCCTGTTTGCAAGTTTGGGTGTATTTGCAAGTTTGGGGGGATCCTTTTCAGCGCTTAGTAATATAAAATGGAAGCCTTTGCAGAAGATGAAGGTTTTAATTACAAGAAAGAATTCTGACATTTTTCTTTTTCTAAAAAAAAAAAGGGTAATTATTCAGTTTAAACATCACAGCTTTATGCAGATCTCTGAACTGTGGTCTTTTAATAAATGAAATGGCTTTCCATGTACTCCTTCATACAAAACTTTAAACCCTTCATATTTCTCTTTTCTTGCCGAAGCTCTTTGGTATCAGTGGAGTGAATAGAGCACAGAAAGCAGCCAAAATACTGAATAGTATCTTAATAGTTATGCAAAGTGATAGACATACTAATGCATAAAACAGATCCCGCCTTTCACCTTTAAATCCTTTAGCTGACATGTTCTGAAAGGCAGTCACACTTTAAAACCATATATTATTTAATACAAAGTCCAGGTTAAAAGGATGAGGAAAACTCCACAAGCTTAGCACAAATAATATTGAAACTGAGACACACTGGTCTTTCCTGTAACTTCTTTCCTGTTCTTATAATACTCGACTGTAGCATTGCCCATAAAAGAACATGCTTTCAAGTCCAAGAAAAAAAAAATACAGAGGCATACTAAGGAAATGGAACAGACTCAGGCTGAGGCCTAGATAAGACGGTACTTTTGACATTAGAAATATAAATTATGAAGTTTTATGCAAGGAAACCATTTACAAAACTTTTGATGGACTAAGCAAAGATGCAAAAACATTTGCTACTTTACCATGGGCTAATTGTGTCCCATCTGCAGTAAGTAATCTCCATGGCAGTCAATACAGAAATGACCTACAGATTTTATCTTGCCAACTCTCCAAATAAGATGTATCAGGCTTTAACAGTATTTGGCCATGAAACTTTCATTACTGGAATGCCCAGGAAAAGCAGAGCCAGCACTCCTCTGAGACAGTAAAAACTGATGTCCCATTTTGCCCTTGCTGGTCACTGCACTGAGAGAGTCTTTTCCAGACAAAACACAACATTAACCATATTCTGATCATTCTTGGTTAAGAGCATTTTGTTTCTAAACCATTAAATAAGACAGTTCATTTCCTGGCTATATTCCAGATTAAGTATTTGCATTTGGCCTTCCTAAGTTTCACCTAGTAGTTTTGATTCATTGTGACACTTCTTTTTTTTTGCCAGCCTTTAGTTTCTCCCTTGCGTTCGTCTGCACATCAGACTGCATTTCACTACAGGAGTAGCTACTTCTCAGTGGCAGGTGATTCAAGATCTAAGGCATGCCCCAGAGTTTGTAAAGCATTTTGTCATCTAGACAAAAAAGGTTAAAGATACTGAAAAAAGCATTTTGTAGTCTTTACATTTATCAGGATATTCTTAAAATACTGAAAGGATATTACAAAGATGGGAACGTACCCAGCTTGTTTTATAGTTATGCCCATACCCATGAACAATCCTAGGTGCTTACTACTGGTTTTATTGCATCCTTTCCTTAGTCACTTTGTACATTTTTCAAAATTCTAGAGACTCTATAGCTTTGCCACTCACTCTTTACAATCATTAAAACATGGAATGTGATTTTGAGTTTGCAGTTGAAATACTGAAAAATTACCTCTTTCATATTTTACAAATCATTTGCACAAAAGAGATCATCAGTTAAACACTAAAAAATGTAAAACTATTGCAAAACAAATAGCTCTTGCAAGATATCTTCGAGCTTTTGTGCGCAAATATAAAAAATATGAAACATGAATGACTAAGCACCTAAATACATGGGTGAGTTTTACTAATAGATGTGGTACAGTTAAACAACAAAGCTCTGCCATCATAACTCCCCACATGTGCCTTCTTATTGAAGTATGGCTCCTTTAGTCAAGACATACACCATGAAAACAAAAAAAGACCCTGTTCCTATTACACCAGAAGTAGCATCCACATAAGGTTTTATGCTGCCATAAATCACATGAAGTTTTGTTTTGACCAGAAATCCTAGCTGTACTGATGGGAGAGTATGTGCTTCTGCCAAAGTTTTGTTCTTTGCAAGCCAGTATTTTTCAATTACAAAAGTTTTTTCAGAAAGCTCTTGAAATTGTGTTGACTTCAGATGAATAAAATTTCTTCCTATTCTGTTGGAGAATGGCTGAGGAGCCTT